>NC_028451.1:7199067-7254018 GCF_000263155.2 Setaria italica | reverse complement strand
GGGCGAGTGAGACATGAAGCTCATTGGTATCGGCTCTAATCGACTATGAGCCGTCACCTCATCTAGTGAACAATAAACAAAAACTTCCTTTATTAGGAACTAGTGGAAGTGCACGTGCCACAAGCATGTGTATGAATAAAACATGACAAATAATTATTATTAATACCAAAAGGAAATATTAGAGCCTTTTAAGATTTGACGAAATATGTGCCGGGTATAAGGAAAAGGATACAAATACCATTCCTAATTGACAACTCGGTATATTTTGTTTGGAAATATTAACCAAGATAAACATGCATGAAGCAAATCAAACACCAACACATGTGCTCGAGTATAAGGAAATAAATACAAAGACAATTCCTAATTGTCATGGTGCAATTTGGTAGATGGACAAGATTTGTTTTTGGTGGGAAATTAAATGTCACATGATTCTAGTATTTTAGAAATCATGCTAGCTATCCTACCTGAGCAAGAGTAAACAGAACTAAGCAATCGAGGAGGATCTGCATAGGATAGAAATGTATGAACTTTTCAAACATCCGGAACCTTGCCGTTGTGCAATAATGATTAAGCAGAAGCTCGTTTCCAACTTTGCTAGGAAATATAACACAGATATTTGCTCTCATATACAACAGGTCCCCTGACACGCGTAGAAACCGTCTACAGAGATGTATCCAATCTAAGTTATCTCCTGCATTTCCTAGACTCTTCCTGTACCAGAAGCCGTTCACAATCTTGAAGCATATTGAAGCTGCAGGAACAATATATAGCATTACAAGAAAGCTCATGATAATATAGATATCAACGCATCTATACATATATATCATAATAATATAAATTATAATCTATAAAAACTAACAATCCATGTAGACAATATTCTTTGTTCCCTTTCTAATGGGATCTGTATCTTTGTTTTTTCAGCGAGAACCTATGTTGTGTCACGAGAAACACCTCTAGATAGCGCTACATATAGTTGTTAGATTGATCTCCTCCCTAATGGGCCCAAAGGCCCATTGGGACCCTGATCCGCGCCCTGATCGGGGGCGCTCACCCTAGCATTGGGTGGTGGGCCCTTGTTGCGCTGCGCTATATAAACAGGGTGGGGGACACGGCTCGGCTCACGAGATTCGCTGCAGCCAGCCGCCCCACCGACACACCTACCGATCTAGGTTTTGCGCAGTAGCGGCGGGAAGTACCACCGCCACCTCACCGGCGACCGGACTCGGCACTGCGCGTCGCTGCCTTGCGCAGACTTCCCCAAGCGAACCAGCGATGGCCAGCAGCTCTGCTGCTCCCACCCCTAAGGGTGAAGGTACCCCTATCTCTCTCACTCCCTCTCGGCACACACAAGAAACACCATGTCCCTCATGTCGTTTATGATCCCGACTAGATATGCATCTAGAGATCCTAGGCACGAGTCTAACAATGGTATCAGACACCTCACTAGAAGCTTTTCTAGATCGGGAAAAAGAAGTAGATCGAAAAGAAATAGAAAAAGTAAAACCCTAACCCTAACCCTAGATCTAAAGAATGAAAGCGGCGGCTTACCTGTCGCTGACTTCACCGCCGCACATCCACCGACGGCGAGCGGCAAAGGCCGGCTGAGCCTCGGGCTCGCTGGGGAAAAGGTCCACCCGAGCCGCCGAAGCATCTGCTCAGGGCTCGGGAGGGGGGGGGGGGGGGGCGCACAGCACCACCAAAGGACCGCTCGACGGCGGCGCGCCCAACCTCGCGGTGGACGCGCACGCCGGCGAGGGGACCCGCGGTGGCGCCGGCCCTCCTCCATGGTCGCCATGGCCCTCTGGATCTCGTTTTTTCGGGAGGCTCGGAGGGAGAAAGGGGGGAGGCAAGAAAGAGAAAGGGGAGGGAGCTACCGCGGCCGTGTGCTGGCGGGGCCATCCCTCCACCGTCGCCGCCGGCCATCGCCGGGCGCGGGAGAGATAGCCCCGCCGCCATCGCCACGGTGGGATCTTGCGGGGGAAAGAAAGGAATGAAGCTAGGGTTTCCGGGGGATCGGCCGTCGGGCGCTTTTGTTCCGCCGAAATCAACGCGCGGCCGTCCGATTAGATCAACGGCTCACATCGAGCGGGCCAAATATGGCCCAGGCGGGCGGCGAAGGCACGCCAAAATCATGGCCTGGGCCCAGGTTGCGGCCCAACCAGCGGCCTGCGGAGCCGCCTGGCGCGGATCGCGGCTGCTGGGCCAAAGGCCAGCAGGCTGAGTTGCTGGGCCAAAGGCCAGCAGGCCGCGCTCACGGGTGGGCCGGCCGCGTCGCGCAAGCGGGCTGAGCGCGGAAATGGACTGTGGGCCGTTTTCGCTGCTGGGCCGAAAAGACAGTTTTGCACAGTAACGCCTGATAATTAGTTTTTTCTATTTCCAGAAGCATTTAATTGATGTTTTTTCGCATAATTTTAGTCTCTAATCTAATTTGAACCAATGGGATAATTTGTATTAGAGATTAATAAAGTTTATACAGTGTTTTTGCTTCTGAAAATAGATTTATTTCACAGTTTCCGCTGCAAAAGTCAATTTTATTGCTCTATTTAAATTTAATTTGAACCAACGAGACAATTAAATTTGTGAGAGCATGATAAAGTTAATTAGATTATGGTGCTGTTATTTTCTGACCAACGTTGTTAATAACTGTATCATGATTTAAAAAGTTTTTGATGCTTTTAATTCTATTTCTGCCCAACGGTGATATAGTTTTAAATTGCATAAACAGTTGTATGTTTTATTTTTTGACCAACGTTGGAAATAAATCATGCAATTGTTGTTATGATCTCACCTTGGATTGCAAATTTCAGGATCATTCAACTTAATGGCTTGTCTCAAAGAGATACCCATTCTGAAAGGAAACAACCATACAGAGTGGAGGAAGAAGATTGAATTCTCCTTCGTTTGTGGAGAAGTTGACTGGGTGCTGACTACACCGCGGCCACAAGCTCCAGAGAAGCCAGTAAGGGCTGAAGGTGATGATGATGCTGCATGGCAGCAAAAGGAAAGGGACTATGCTCCACTGGAGTTGGCATACACCCTTGAAAACAAACAGTGGACCATTGCTAACAAGAAATGTATGGCTTTGGTAAAGAATACGATTGAGCCTGCTATTTTGGGCTCGATCACAGAATGCGACTCCGTCGCAGAGTACCTCGAGAAGATAAGGAATCAGTTCACTGGTTCCTCAAAGATATATGCTACCCAGCTGTTCAAGCAGCTGGCCATAGAGAGGTACAATGGAGGAGGGACTGGCATAAGAGATCACATCTTGAGGATGTATAACTTGGCAGCACAGTTGAAGCCAATGGATCTTGAGCTCAAGTCTGGGCACATTATTCATTTGGTTTTCGCTTCTCTGCCAAAAGAGTTTGACACTTTTGTTGTCAATTATAACATGCAGCCAGAACAGTGGAACATGGAAAAAATGATAGCCATGTGCGTGCAGGAAGAGGATAGAATTAGATCCTCATATGGTGGTTCATTGCACTATGTGAAGGAGAACAGGAAAAAGAATGCTAACTCCTCTTTCAAGGCACGAGGAAAGGCTCCCATGCAGCAGACTCACCAAAAGCCTCTCACAGTAGACAAAGATCAATGTCTACACTGCAAGAAAAAGGGGCACTACAAGAAAGAATGTCCCGACTGGTTAAAGTCGATAATGGCAAAAAGAGGTGAGAACACTATCTCCTTTGTAAATGAATCCTTGTATACACAGTATTCCAAATCTACTTGGTGGATTGACTCAGGTGCAACTGTTCATGTTGCAAATTCTTTACAGGGATTCCATTCGACGAGGACTACGCAAAGAAGCGAAAGATGCGTTGAAGTCGCAAATGGAGTCCAAGCAGATGTTGAAGCTGTTGGCGATGTCTCTCTAGAGCTAGTTGATGGTTTCATGCTTGTACTTAGAGATGTGCTTTATGTTCCTTCGTTACACAGAAACTCGATTAGCATTTCATGTATGGACCATGATGGATATGAATGTCATTTTGGAAATGGAAAGTGTGCCATTTGGTTCGATAATGCATGTGTTGGTGTTGCCATCCTTCACAATGAGTTGTATTTATTATCACTACGTGAAAAAGTAAATTCTGTGTGTGATGTGAATATGATTGTATCCTCGTCAGAGCAACAAACAAAGAAAAGAAAGAGAACTCATGAAACATCGTCGAAATTATGGCACTGTCGTTTAGGCCATATTTCGAGGGGGAGAATAGAAAGACTAGTTAAGAATGAAATTCTTCCTCAATTAGAGTTCTCAGACTTAGAACAATGCGTTGATTGCATTAAAGGAAAGTTTGTAAAGAAAATTAAAAAAGGCGCTAAACGTAGCACAGGAGTTTAGAGATAATCCACACTGATATTTGTGGACCATTTCCTGTGAAAAGCGTGGATGGCTATGACTCGTTCATAACATTCACAGATGATTACTCCCGTTATGGTTACATTTATCCAATTAAAGAAAGATCAGAAGCGCTGGATAAATTTAAGATATTTAAAGCTGAAGTTGAAAATCAGCATAACAAAAGAATCAAAATAGTAAGATCCGACCGTGGGGGGGGGGGAGTACTATGGTCGACATACCCCATTTGGCCAAGTTCCTGGACCTTTTGCAAGGTTTTTGCAGGAAAATGACATAGTAGCCCAGTATTCGATGCCGGGCGAGCCTCAGCAAAATGGAGTAGCTGAAAGGCGTAACCGTACACTGATGGATATGGTACGCAGCATGATGAGTTATTCCACCTTACCATTGGGACTGTGGATGGAGGCGTTGAAAACCGCCATTCACATTCTAAATAGAGTGCCAAGTAAGTCGGTGCCCAAAACACCGTATGAACTATGGACAGGAAGAGTACCCTCACTAAACCATCTGCGTGTGTGGGGGAGCCCACCTGAGGCCAAAGTATTTAACCCAAACATTGGGAAGCTAGATCCCAAAACAGTAAGCTGCCACTTCATTGGCTATCCGGAAAGATCAAAAGGTTTTCGTTTCTACTGTCCAGACAGATATACAAAGTTTGTAGAAACGAGACACGCGATTTTCTTTGAGGATGAGATGGTGAGGGGGAGCATGGTGGCTCGAGAGATTGATCTTGAGGAGAAGCGGGTGTGTGCACCTAATCCGATGATTCAGGAACCATTCTTCTCACTACCTGTTATTCCCGCACCAATAGTTCTTGAGGTCGTGGTGCAAGCACCCGCTACAGTCCCTGATATTGTGGTGCAGGCACCTGCTGTGATTCCACCTGTGGAAACGATGAGTGAAGTTTTGGAACCTGTCCTTCAGGAGCCAACTGAACCCATCATTACACATGAGGAAGAGTTGCAGCAGCCACCTCTGAATGATGCGCCACAAGCAGAGGCACAGAATGTGCCCGAAAGTGAGGGGCCTAGAAGGTCTCAAAGAGTCAAAAGATCAGCTATTCCTGATTACTATAAAGTTTATAATACAGAAGAAGTTCATATAGAAGGTGATCCCACTTCATATGAGGAAGCCATGAAAAGTGTTCACTCACCGAAGTGGCTAGAGGCCATGGAAGATGAGATGAAATCAATGAGTTCCAACAATGTTTGGGAACTTGAAGAGATTCCTAAAGGAGCCAAAACAGTAGGCTGTAAATGGGTCTACAAGACTAAACGTGACTCCAAAGGGAATATAGAAAGGTATAAGGCGAGACTTGTGGCAAAAGGCTTTACACAAAGAGAAGGAATAGATTACAATGAGACTTTTTCTCCTGTCTCATGTAAAGACTCCTTCAGAATCATAATGGCACTGGTTGCACATTTTGACTTAGAGCTACATCAGATGGATGTAAAGACGACTTTTCTAAATAGGGATTTAGAAGAAAATGTCTACATGAAACAACCAAAGGGTTTTATCATGGAAGGCAATGAGAATATGGGATGTCGTCTAAAGAAATCCATTTACGGATTAAAGCAAGCCTCTAGACAGTGGTATCTAAAGTTTAATAATATAATCAAGAAATTTGGGTTTCAAGAGAATATAGAGGACAATTGTGTCTATGCAAAGTTCAAAAATGGGAAATACATTTTCCTAATTCTGTATGTGGATGATATCTTACTTGCAAGCAGTGATATTAGTCTACTGCAAGAGACAAAGAAGTTTTTGTCCTCAAACTTCGATATGAAGGATCTTGGTGAAGCATCATATGTTTTGGGCATAGAAATTCACCGAGATAGAAAGAATGGGGTTCTTGGATTATCGCAAGGGGCATATTTAGAAAAGGTTCTAAAGAAGTATAATATGCATGCAAGTAAGGCCACACCTGCTCCCATAGTCAAGGGCGACAGTTTTGGGAATTTTCAATATCCCAGGAACCAGTACGAGATCGATCAAATGAAAGCGGTTCCATATGCTTCAGCTGTCGGAATCTTACAGTATGCTCAAGTGTGCACTCGCCCTGACTTAGCTTTTGTCACCGGGGTTCTTGGTAGATATCAAAGTAATCCAGGTGTAGAACACTGGAAGATGGTAAAGAAAGCATTGCGCTACGCGCAAGGCACAAAAGAACTCATGCTTACATATAAGAGATCTGATTCCCTAGAGATAAAAGGGTATTCAGATGCAGATTTTGCAGGAGACAAAGATGATAGAAAATCCACGTCTGGATACGTGTTCACTCTCGCAGGAGGAGCTATCTCGTGGAGAAGCTCAAAACAGAAAGTAACTGCGTCATCAACGATGCATGCAGAATTCATAGCATGTCATGAGGCCACGGGGCAGGCGATATGGCTAAAGAAATTTATACCCGGATTGAGAGTGGTTGACTGTATTCACAGACCACTAAAGATGTACTGCGACAATGAGCCAGCAGTATTCTATGCTCACAACAACAAATCAAGCAATGCTTCCAAAACCATTGAGATAAAGTTTTATGTTGTGAAAGACAGAATCCAGGATCGCACTATAAGTCTCGAGCATATAAGAACAAAAGATATGCTTGCGGATCCGCTCACGAAAGGCTTACCACCCAATGTGTTTAGAGAACACTTAGCCGGCATGGGTTTAAGGGAAAGCCTATGATTCCTGGATTGTAAAAGGCCCAAAAGAAACAGAATTGTTTCAAAACAGAGAGGTGTGTTGTAGCTGTTGATTCTATCAGCAATTAAGCTGTGACGATGAGGCATGCTCTACATATTAATCTACGATGAAACGAATAAAAGCGAAAAGAGTAAAGTTAAAAGTAAATGATGAGATCAAGGGGGAGAATGTTAGATTGATCTCCTCCCGCGCCCTGATCGGGGGCGCTCACCCTAGCATTGGGTGGTGGGCCCCTGTCGCGCTGCGCTATATAAACAGGGTGGGGGACACGGCTCGGCTCACGAGATTCGCCGCAGCCAGCCGTCCCACCGACACACCTACCGATCTAGGTTTTGCGCAGTAGCGGCGGGAAGTACCACCGCCACCTCACCGGCGACCGGACTCGGCACTGCGCGTCGCTGCCTTGCGCAAACTTCCCCAAGCGAACCAGCGATGGCCAGCAGCTCTGCTGCTCCCACCCCTAGGGGTGAAGGTACCCCTATCTCTCTCACTCCCTCTTGGCACACACCAGAAACACCATGTCCCTCATGTCATTTATGATCCCGACTAGATATGCATCTAGAGATCCTAGGCACGAGTCTAACAATAGTTGCCTATGAGAAAAAAACAGCCTCGGGAAGGTAGATACCTACATTTGGTATTGTTTGACCCCGTGCTTTGTTAATGATCATAGCAAAGCTCAAGCAGATGGAAACTGCACCGACGACCACAATAGGAGAGCCGAAATAGGCATAATTATTTGAGATAGCTAAGGAAAGTTAGTACTAGCAGCATGCATTATTCGAGATACCCGAAATATAAGTGTACAACATAAATCATCCATCGGAACATTCATGACTACAAAATACATATGCATGCATCTCTACTGTTTAGACCACAAATTTAAGCCACTCTTACGATCAAAGAAAAGCAACTAACGAAATAGACACATATAAAGGCAGCAACGGGCAAGACATGATGTGTTTACTTACCAAGAAAAACATCTTCGGATGTGCACCTGCAGTAGATGTTGTTCTCGCCCTCGATGTGCCGCTTCAGGTGGTTCCCTCCGTAGACGCCGATCTCCTAATAATCTGCCAAAGTGACGAGAACGCTCTCATCCTGATCCCTGCGTGCATCGTCAGTAGCCGGGCAGATTATTCCCTGCGGGCATCGTCAGGGAGTCCATGCCATACAAGCAGACAAGGCAGCGTGCAAAGAGATGGATGGATGGATGGATGGATGGGCAACGGATGTGGGATTACCTGTCTACAGATGGGCACAGCGAACGCCTAGGCCGCTTGTTCCTCGTCGTTCCTGCGCAGTTGGTAGGGTTAGACAGACGTTGTCATGCCAACGATACCGATTACGATCTCCTCCATCCGGGCGCGACAATATTGTAGAGAGAACCAGATGTGCTTCGTAGAGGGCATATGGCGACGCAGCGGCCTAGCAAATCACACCAGAATAAGGCGAACTCGTCGATGCCAACATGCAACCATGCGTGAGGAATCACAATTAGGGAAGAAGCTATAAGCAGAGAGCATGATTCTGTGCGTCGTTGAGCGTACATGCTGTCACACGACAACGTTGAGATCTCGCTCTGCTATCGACTGGGGCTGGCGTGGCTATCGGCGAGGCAGCCCGTTGCACAAGCGGCAAGAGAAGACGATCCCATGGACAAAAAGGCAGAGGGCAGCGTTGGGACGGCTAAAAAGGATTTGCTTGGGCCTGCAGCAGCACCAGGCAGCAATCACGTCATGCCAAAATCACAGCAATTACTGATGCATGGCAATTATCACGTCATGCAAGCAAGGAAAGGATCAGGCAACGATTGATTGCAAAACTTTCGTTTAGGAAAGAATCAGGAAAGGAAGGCAACAATTGATTGCACGAACGCCGCGGTAATTGCGCAATCACGTGAGGGGCCACGATGTGACCGATTGGTGGGGTACGTGGAGAAGGAAACTACGTTAATCACGGAAGGTGCACGACGGGGTATAGCTAGGGGTGGTAATGGATTATGACTCTTATGACTCCTTTACAATCCAACTCAGCCCTATCTAGTTCAAAATCATATAATATTATGGTCCGGTTCTTATTGAGCCCGATCCTTAAATTTGCTATGCTAAATTAGAGAGCCATTTACCACCCCTATATAGCCGGTGGGTAAGTGCTTAGGTGCGGTGAAAAAAATCAGCGCGATTTGGCAGAAACATTTTAGAATAGTAGGTTTTCATTCTGTCTATCACCTCCTTTACCTGTGCAGTGGGCCCTCTGTGAGGGGTACCAGTAGCTGATTCTCGGTGAGAATTGATTTCAATTTCGTCGCTCTTTATATTATATAGTATAGATTAATTAATTGCATTGGTGTTAACTAGTTTCTGCAGCGCTTAATCTGAAATTCTGAAAATAACTTGTTTGCAACATCTGACATTTCTGCAGTCGAGAATGTACTTAAATTACCAGCTGCAATAAAAGAAGGAATAGGTCAATACGGTCTCAAAGGACAAAAGCATGTGATGGAAGTTAGGATATAAAACCCATTCATATAATTGCAAAAGCAAAAGGAACTACCAGAAATAGAGAAGCAATCTACAAAAAAATATCAATATAAACAAGTGAAACTAAGAATTCAGTACATAAATGCTTGGGTTTAAAAATAAAATTGAACTTAAAACACATAATTTTCATCACAGCAATAAATAAACATATAAAGTTCAATGTTTTGTTTTTGTACTCCTGAACCGTACAGTTTCCACCTGTCATAGCAGTGCCAGCCAACACTTTGGCTACCGCATAGAAACATGTCACTCTGTAAAGACTTCCCACAAAAAATTCTTATACTATCACATGCATGACACCATTAAAAGATAGCTAACATGAACCTGAAAACTTGTTAAACAGGAATTGATATTTTAAAACAGGGGTTGATAACTGATAAACCAAACATGAAAGGAAGAATATTTCCACACCCATTCTCTCTAGACCTGATGTTCACTGGAGTAAAATTAGTTTTGTAGATTATAAAGATGTTAAGGTTTTTTCTCATACATGTTTCACTTCACCTAATTTACTTGGGAAATAAGGAGCAAGTATCATGCTGTCAAGACTACAAATACAAACCAGTAAGAAGTAATATCTAATTCGTCAAGCTATTAGCTCAAAATGAAAATAATCCTTGTAAGTTTCTAAACAATCTATCATCACAATTCACAAGCTGAGCAGGAGTTAACATCGTATGAGAACTAATAAAAGCTCAAGCAGGAGCAATACATAACAACTTAAATGATGATTAAGTTAAAAGTTTTAGATAGAAGGAGAACTGACCAGGCATGGCCGCGTTGCCTCTGAGATCCAATATGTGATGTCCGTTGCTCTGATCAATGCGCTTGTTAAGACTTTGAGCGTTGTTTCTTTGCAGAAAGTAGTCGCAGATCCTCTTTCCACAAGTGACGATATTGCCTTGAACTTTAAGGTAAGAGAATCTGCTCCTTCAATCTCAGCCTATTTTTACATACTCCAAGCCTCTCTCTAATATGATGGTCAATTCTTCCTTTGGCTCAGAAGATGACTTGATGCCAATAAATCAAGGTGGGGTGTATCAGGAGGCAACGATTTAAATAGCGATTCATTCATTACTTTGGCTATATTATTATTGGCAGATGTAACTGAACCGAATAAGCTATCTTATGATCATGGTCTGAGCATTGCGTCACTGGTAGGTCATCACTGATTTCTGTTTTGATGGAATCAGAATTAACATGGCATGAAGAAGTTTCCAACCTATCATTGTGCATATCATTTTGAGACCCAGCTCCTTCAGAAGCTTTCAATGGGCTAAGATCAGCAGCAGCACAAGACCGGACCCTCTGCAACTCCTGGAGATACAGCACTCTTCTGAGGAAAGTATTTTAGCATTACGAACTGGAGCTGGCTCGATTTCCATCATATCAGCACCTTTGACATCAGCATCCTGCACCACAGGTGGCTTGGGAGAAGGAATGAGCTCCCCCGGTTCAAAGTTTGCAAAGCGTCCCCCGTCGCTCCGCCCTCCGCCTGCGCTGGCTCCAGCGCCGGTGGCGGCGCCCACGCCGCTCATCCTCAAGGCCCTCGCCCTCAACCTCCAGGGCCACCGCCTCCCCAGCGCTGTGCGCCCTAGACGCCGCCCTCGCCCCGCTGCCGCCGGGCTCGACCAGGCCGCCGCGGATCCGCTTCTTTTTCTCTATTTAAAAGACATTACCTGTATCCGCATCCCGAATTTTAAACCTGCGATTTCGGGTGTAAATTGGCGAGGTGGGATTATACCTGGGTGAGCGGCTTGCAATCCCCACCGCCTCCGGGCACGCGACGCTGCGGCCGCCACTCCGTCTCCATCTCGGCCCTCCCTCCGCTTCCTCGCACTCCGCCGCCATCGACCCCCCTCCGATTCTTCCTCCGCCGCCTTCGCACTCGCCGGCCGCCGCTCCACCGTCCCTCGACTGACCCGACGGACGGCGACCGTGAGGTGCAGGCGGCGCCCCCGCTAGGGGTCCGATGAGGCCGCTGGGGAGGACCGCACCGCCGACCTCCCTAAGGAGCTCCTTGCTCTCGTCTTCAGCCTCCTCAGCTCCGGTGACCGCAAGCGCTGCTCCCTCGTCCGGCGCCAGATCCGTCGCCGCCTCCAGCGCCTCCTTCGCTGAGGTGAGGAGGGGAGAGGACCTCTCTTCACACTCTCCCTCCTCCCCCTCTCCACGGCCATGGCCGAGCCCAGGACGCCGGTCGGGTCCGGGTGCCGTGCTGGCCGCCATGGTGAGGATGAGCGACGGTCGGCGGCGCTACAGTCAGGCGCGAGAGGTGGACGGAGAGGGAGCTACGAGCGAGAGCACATCAGCAGTGACCGGAGGGGAAGGGCGGAGAGGGAGCCGCGGGCGAGAGGAGCAGTGGCAGCAGCCGGACGAGCGGAGAGGAGCCGCGGCAGCGGCAACATCAGATGGGGAAAAAACGGACGGAGAGGGAGCCGCGGCAAGAGGTGGACGGGTGGAGTCACGAGAGGGAGACGGACGGTTCTCGCGGAGGAGCGCAGGCGGCGGACGGGAGGAGATGGAGCCTGGCGGGAGGGAGGAAGCCGCGGCCGTGCCGCCGCAGCAAGCTAGGTGCACCGGCCAGGGCAGAGGCGCCTGCTAGCAGGCAGGCGTCGAAAGGGAGAGAGAGGAAGGGACGGGAGGGAGGCACGCAGGTGGCGGACGGGAGGAGACGGGGCGATGATAGGTGGGACCCACAACGGATGAAAAAATTTTGGCGGAGCGTTATTCAATGGACTGCGGGTTGATTATCAAAAAGTTGAGGGACTTTTTCGTAAAATGACTAAGACGGTTGAAGGATTGAAAGAAACATCCTCTCTTTAATATTAGGTATAGATAGAGACCACGTGGTTCATATCAATGGTGATGGATGTTAGGTTACTATTAATATCCAATAGATAGCTTTAAAGGTTTCCAAGATGGCAAGGAAAATACAAGACACCCCAAAATTCTGTTGCAACAAATAAAGCTCTATCAGCATTTTTTTTTTTGCGAGGGCTATCAGCATTTACTTTGTTTCAGTTTGTATACAGTCTGTTTCTAGAGAAGCTGCTCCATCTTTGCAAATTAAATAAAATAATAAAATTGGGAGTAATACACACGAGTAAAGCTGCTAAATCATTATCATGTTGTGTAGAACATGTAAGTCAAACAGAAAGTTCACACTGAGTGTCGATCACGTACATCATCAGTGCGTGATTTCCAACACCAGCTATAGATGATTACAAAAATGATGATGAAATAAAGTGAAGTTGCTAAACTCCAATCCAGTATAGCTGTAAAGTTTTCCTCATGACGGCAGAAAAAAAAAACACTAGTTGCAGGACATCCCAAACTCTGTTCCAACAAACAGATTAAAGCTCCATTAAATCATCACACAAACATGGTGTCATTCTAATTTCAGTTCCACAAGACTCCATTTCGAAAAAAACGTACACAAATAATTAGTATGTCAATTGCCAGCTTGCTCCTACCTTTACAGTCCTTATCATCTAGCTATGCTGCTCCATCCCTGCGCCAAGAAGTTGAAGCTAGCAACAATGGCGTCTATTAGCTCCTCCAGCTATGTCATCCTCCTCTCGGCCGCCGTTCTTCTCTCCGCCCTCGCCGCCGCCTCCGCCAGCACGAACTGGTGCGAGCCCGGGCTGGTCATCCCTCTCAACCCGCTCCAAAGCTGCCGCACATACCTTGTCCGCCGGACCTGCGGCCCCGGCCGCGGCCCCTTCGTCCCCCTGCCGGCGATCAGGGCGAGGTGCTGCAGGGAGCTGAAGGACATCGTGCCCTACTGCCGGTGCGGCGCGCTGAGAATCATGATGGACGGCATGCCAGCCGGCGGCGGCGTGGTGGCGTCGCCGTCGTGCTCCTGGGCCGCGCAGCTCGACCTCGCCGCGACGCTCGTGTCGGAGGCGGAGTGCAACCTGGTGACCATCCACGGCAGGCCCTTCTGCTACGCGCTCGGCGCCGAAGGAACAACGAGCGGTTAGACTACTGCCGCAGTAATGCAGTGCATGCTCTGTGATGCGGTGCTTAGCTTGATCGAATGAATAAATGTTGCCGTTGTGTGAATTGTGATAGCCGAATAATAAGGGGAACGAGATGCATGCGTTCTGGCGATTTTCTTAGAAATTATTGAACCCGGCTTTGGGAATAAAGATGTCTGGTTGTCCTCAAGGATTTGATCGTACCCATGTACAGGATGCAAGATGATTCTCATAATGCATCGGTCATATTAGCACTATATACGGTATATTTGCTCTTTGAATTTAAGCTGTCTAGCATAAATGATTGGCATCAACAAACATGCATGTTTGTCGTTTTTAATTTATAATTGAATAATTGAAACAGAGAGATCTCTGAAGGGTGCATGTATATACGAAATATTTTGACATGCATGATATCTGGAGCAAAAGTTGAAAACTATCTGCCATGCATCTAGGGCAGACACTGTGACAGCATTAGCACTGCATGGCATCACAACTGTTGACGCCTCTTCTTTTGTGACCCGTACGTGGAAATACCCTGGGTGCTTAGGCTCAGACAGGGTCATAGTCTCGCTGCTTAGCATTGTAACCACATCTGACATGGTGGGTCGATCAGATGCATTCTCTTGCACACACAACAAGGCAATGCTAATACATCTCATCATCTTTAGTGTAGGACCCTCAGCATCTAATGATATGCATCCACAAGTTGAAGTTGAAGCCACAATCCATCTTTCCACAACTGCCATGCCTGCCAAGGAACGATGGCGACACACATAATGGTTAATGGATGAGAAAAATGTAGTTTTGTTAGTGCGCTGTCATGCTCTCCATAAAAGGACGCAAAGCACAAATCCTAAAGCAGTACTCTCAGTGCAGTAATGATGAAAGTCAGTTCATTGATGTCCTTCAAAATTTGCATTTCGTTATTTTAGAATTTGTGACATTAGAGACACAAACTATATATATTCAAATCAAAATAATGAAAAGACTTACATGTCCTAGAAGGTTGATGAAGTCCCCATATTGATGGTTACTTGATGTTCTTTTCCCACTCACAATCTCAAGAATTAGCACACCAAAGCTGAACACATCGGATTTGATAGAGAAGATTGTTAGATTAATGGTCTCGGTGGCCTATTAATAAATCAATTATTCAATTAAATCCCAAAGTCCATTCACATGGTGGTAGTTACATTTGGAATAAAACAACTTTGGAAGTTGAGAGGTCCCTAACCATTATTTACGAGTTGATGACTAGTAACTGACGCAGTGTTTAGTGACTAGTAACTGATGTGGTTTAGAAAGCTGACAACAAATGACTAGGAACGATTACCTGTTGATGGTTGAGGATAATACTAACTTACCATTTGATGGTAGGCCGAATAATGGCAATGAATCTGGACACCCAAAAGGCTTCTGGTGTCTATAAGAGAGGCACTCCTTAGGCTTCCAAGCGTAACATACCAACCACCGAGCTTTCAGTCTACTGCTGTGCTGCCTTTTTGTTATCCCCGTTCCGGCGTTCTGTGTACACATAACACACCAGAAGAGCAGGCCTCCAAAGCTGCACCCTTGCCTGAGACTCTGCACCTGAGGAGTAGAAGGGCGATCAAGTTTTTTTTTAGGGGGGTGCATCTGCGCGACTGCTCGCTGTGCACCTCTTCTTCCTGGAGGGGCAACTGCACGGCGAACATCTGCACGGTATCGACTTTGATTGACTACACCGAATAGGCTCGAAATGTCGAGTAACAGCGCATCTGGTGCCGCCGGTACTAGCCCCGCTGCAGGGTACTTTCTCATGTACTTTCTGGTTCATTACTTGTTTTCTGTTATTTCCATCGCATGCTTTATGTTCATTGTTATAAACACAAATGTTCATGCTCCTACTTATGCTATTTGTTTGTGTCATGTTTTATTTTATATTTCAGATTAAAATAAACCGTAAAATATGCATGGCGAACATCTGCACTTTAGCGACAATATAATGAAAATGGAATTTATGCTGCAGTTTATTTGTTTTGCCGGTGCACTTACAATCTGAATGTGGATTTTGTGTTTTTGCCCCTCGCGTTCTTCTAGAAAGCGCCTAGACCCTTCCATGTCCTCGTCAATGTGCCTTGTCTGCGGAATACGCACTGCTGGTGTACAGTGGACTGTATATGCACGCAATAGACAATTTAGTGTATGGTGGGTGCAATGTTTGCAACTTGTTATACCAAAGTGAAATAACGAAACAACTTCATATACGGTGGAAGCACTTTACTCTAGATCTTTTCTTTGGTACCACCCCTTTCCACAAATCTTGTATGCCAAACTTGCATGTCTCAGTCAAATGTTCAGGTCGGCGTTAAGCGTTGCTCTCTAAAAAAAAAATCCTTCGCCTCCTATGCTACTATTTGAATTTTTCAGTCCCTTCTCTACCCGTGCTGCTAGTTTTCCGTCAAAAATGACACCGGTTTGAAACGTCTTTTTTTTACCTCAGGGAACTGATGAGGTGGGCCTACTATACTTAGCACATGCTAAAGCCCGGCTCCACTGACAACCGACCCAAAATCGACCCAGCCAAATCCCTGGCTCCTCTTCTTGATCATGATCCAATGCTCTGCTGCAGTGCTTCTACCAGAGAGAGCGAGATTTGGACACAAAGACTATATACTGACTCTGGTTTCAAAATAGTCAAGTCTCCTTGTCAGCCACCGTGTTAACATCAAAGGACATTGTTGTCATGTATGCTCGATCCGGCACTGCTTTATTAGTCTTCTAGTTGATCTATCCGTCTTTCTTTATTAACAATTCTTTCGCACCTTTGTGTCACGTACGTGCACAGTATGGCAAAGTCTTATTTTTTTAAAGAGAAAGTCCTATTTTCATCCTCCAACTATCACAAAAGTCTGATTTTCTACAAAACTGGCCATGGATGACCATCCAACTATCAAAACTAGACAAACTTGGCCCTTTGGGTGATTCTATGGGTGGCCATCCTATAAATTGAAAAAGTTTAGGTTTAATAAAAGAAACTCATAACTAATGCATTTGAAATCAGGAAAAATATCAAATTTGTGCCAAAATTTTTTCTGAAAATGTAACATATGTGTTGGTGGTCTATTTGGTGTTATTTGAAACTTATTTGTTCATGTTCCTTGTGTTTTATTATGAGCAATAAAATACTAGGAATAGTAACAAATAAAATGTAAAAAACTCCAAATAGAGTACCAACACATAGGCTATGTTTTTAGAAAAAAAATTTCATATTTTTTTAATTTTAAAATGAATTAATTATGATTTTTTAATTAAATTTAAATTTTAAAATTTCTAGGAAATGCAGAACCATCCTTGAAACAAAAAGGCAAAAATTGCCAATTGGATGGTCCTTTATGTCCGATTTTGATAATTGGATGCTCCTTCTGTAGGTTGGAAATCAGGCTGATAGTTGGAGGGTGAAAAAACAACTTTTTTCTTTTTTTTACCACGGTGTGAACTCCAAAGCATAACACTAGGAACGACTTCCGTGATATTTGTCGGCCTATGTAATTTGTCCAAAACACCAACAAATGTTGTTGTTATTGCAATACCAAATCTCCTTCGTTCTACCTGAGATAGCACAAAAGTACCCATGATTGCGAGCTCTACTACTTCATAAAAACGAATACTGGCCAGTGTGTATATATGGAATAAAGTGGAAGAATGTTATGTGCCTGACATGATGCTCAAAGTGAAAGTTGAAACTCGAGCTCAAATAATCATCTTCGTTGAATACCATCATTTGCGGACAAGAACACATGGACTCGTCCAAATTCTAGAACCCAACGTGCCAAATCCCCCCTTCCTCAACGGCGGTGGTCCACATGCTATGCATGGCTCTTTATGGGTCAGACGAGTGCAACTTTGAAAATAAAATAAAAAATGCATGATAATATCAGGCTGTTGATTGGAAATTTTGCCTATGAATGGCCCTGTAATCCGACCGTGCTGATCGATGTGCTGGACTGTACATGTTGTGACGGTCGGCAGACTGAGAGTCCAGCAGTTGTTGTCCATCAAGCAGGCAGCAGAGTCTTTCGATTGTCCAATTATTATTTCCCCACCTGGTATGCTACTAGGAAACAAGTTGGACTGAAAGCACCCGTGCATGCTTAGGGGGTGTTGTTTCTTTAGTTCCTCCTAAAATTTATCACATCGAATGTTTAGATACTAATTATGAGTATTAAATATAGATTAATTATAAAACCAATTGCACAGATAGAGACTAATTTGCGAGACGAATCTATTAAACCTAATTAGTTCATGATTTGACAATGTGATGCTACAGTAAATATGTGCTTAATGATGGATTAATTAGGCTTAATAGATTCATCTCGTGAATTAGCCTCCATTTGTGTAATTAGTTTTATAATTAGCTCATATTTAGTCCTCCTAATTAGCCTCCGAATATTCGATGTGACATGAATTTTAGTCCGGACTAAAGATCCAAACACCCCTTATATGACTTTGAATCCCATGTGGTAAAGTCTTCTTGTCAGTTACCGCATGCTTGACTTGGAATGAGGTTATCGCTGTCAAGCATGCTTGACTTGGAATGAGGTTGACCCGGCACTATTGAAGTCTTCTAGCTCTTGTTGATCAATCTATATGCTTCCTTTCTCTATCAAGATTTGCGGTAAAGGGAGGAATTAATTTTTACGTACGTAAAATTAAAATCGTAAAATTATAAAAGTGCTTTTCAAGATAAATCTATACACTCAAATGGTTTCCACATGTCCAATCCTAATTTTGAAAAAAGATATGATGTAGATATGGCTAAAGTTTCATTTTTCTATTAACTGCATTATTTCTCAAAACAAGGACACTTTCGTGACCGCAGGGATAGTCTATGCATGCTAGGCTGTCCACACAATGAAAGATAGTGCTTTTTCATACATTTCAGCGCATTTAGGTCAGAATCGAAGTACTTTATATTAGTTGGCTGGCGTGAAGGAAAAATGAAGCTTCCAGTTCAAGAGGAAACGACTAGTATGCACTGTTGAATGGAGCCAAATGCCAACTTGAATGAATTCAATACTTGTAAGTCCTTTGCTTTTCCTTCAGTGTAATATATATGTCCAGGCCACTGTTATCAGATGTCGCTACATATACGCGCAGCACACCATGTATAGCCTCCAATTCCAATTCGACAAAGCGACCATCTCTCGTTCTACGTACCTAGAAAACAAAAAAGAAATCATGGAAACTTTCCACTCAAAGGTGCAACCCACACTAGCGCTAGTTTTTACCTTGTTCCTGGTAGGTTGCCTCTACCTGCACGCTGATGCGGTGACGCATCATGGAGGCGTGTCTCTGCGATCCCAGGAAGAAGCTCTCTTTCAGTGGAAATCCACCCTGCGAAGCTCGGTGGCACTGGACTCATGGCGGCAGGGAATGAGCCCATGCAGCAGCAACTGGACGGGCATCGCGTGCAGCACGGTGCACCGTGGCAACCGCAAATCGCTGGTGGTGACCAGAATCTCCCTGCCGAACTCCAGCATCAATGGCCAGATTGGTGAGCTCAACTTCTCAGCACTCCCATTCCTCACATACATCGATCTCAGCTTCAACAGCCTTCATGGAGAAATCCCACTGTCTGTCACCTCCCTGAATGCACTCTCCTACCTTGATCTCAGTGTCAACTCGCTAACTGGCCAAATACCAGAAAACCTAGGGAACTTGACCAGACTAAGTATGTTGTTCCTTAGCAGCAACCATCTATCAGGTTTCATACCATATTCTGTAGGCAATCTCATCAACTTGTTTTGGCTTGACCTTTCGGATAACCGATTGAGTGGTGGAATCCCAGTCTCCTTGGCGAATCTCACAGAGCTAAACTCAGTTTATCTCCTTAAAAATGAGATCAGTGGATTCCTTCCCCAAGAGATAGGGTTGCTGCCCAATCTGAGCTATCTAGTTTTATTTGGGAACCAAATGAGTGGCCCCGTTCCTTCCAGCTTGGGTAACCTTACTAACCTATTCGACCTTGACCTTTTTGACAACCAGTTTGTGGGCTCAATCCCAGAAGAGCTTGGCACTTTAGTGGGTATCAACACGGTGCATCTATCCTTGAACCAGCTCTCAGGTTCAATTCCTGCAACTCTTGCGAACCTCACAAGCATCACAACGCTAACACTCTTTGGCAACATGCTGTCAGGTCCTCTGCCTCGGGAATTAGCAAATCTTACACACTTAGTTACGCTCTATCTATCAAATAACTCTCTCACGGGGGAGTTGCCCTCTGGTTTCTGCAAAGGAGGGAAACTCCAATGGTTCAACGTTGGTGACAACTTGTTCACGGGCACCATTCCTAAGAGCCTTCAAACATGCAACAGCCTGAAGCAGCTTGGCCTGTCTTTCAACCACCTGATGGGAGATATATCAAATCTTGGGCCATACCCACATCTTATTGAAGTAGGCTTAAGACGAAACAACCTCAGTGGGCAATTGTCAAAAACATGGGCTTTAAGCATCAATTTAACAAAGATGATTATTTCTGAAAACATGATTTCTGGGAGCTTGCCACTGGAGTTATCAAACCTGGTAAACCTGGTGGCACTTTCACTACACACAAACAACTTAACTGGCAACATACCACCAGAATTAGGCAATCTAGGCAACATGTACTCGCTCAACCTATCACGTAACCAATTTTCTGGTCATATACCTTCTGAACTTGGTCGGATGAGAAATTTGCAGTTCCTTGATATATCTCACAATAAGTTTAGCGGGTCGATACCAGAAGAGCTTGGCAGTTGTACTAAACTACAGTGCTTGATGATTGACCACAACAACTTGAGTGGATATTTGCCATTGGCCATTGGTAACCTGGAGAACCTGCAGATTGTATTGGATCTAAGCAGCAACAAGCTCACAGGTGAGCTACCAGCACAGCTCGGGAACTTGGGAATGTTGGAGTTCCTGAACCTCTCACACAATCAGTTCAATGGAAGCATTCCATCCTCCTTCGGTAGAATGATTAGTTTGTCAACACTTGATGTGTCATACAACAATTTGGAAGGACCGGTTCCAGAGGGACGACTATTCCTTGATGCCTCAATAACATGGTTCGTCCACAACAAAGGTCTCTGTGGTAATATCTCGGGCCTGCCAACATGCCCTCCAGCTCCAATAGTGGAATATCACAAAAGAAGAATTCACAGCTTCGTGCTAGCTATTTCTATCCCAGTGTGCATAGCTGTTATCATCATAATTTTTATTATAGTTATAATTATTCCCAAAAGGAAAAGACCACAAAAAACTACGGCCACAGATACAAGAGATGTGCTTTCAGTGTGGAACTTCGACGGGAAACTAGCATTTGAGGATATTAGTAGGGCAACAGAAAACTTCAGTGATAGGTACATCGTTGGCTCAGGAGGGTATGGCACTGTCTACAAAGCTCAGCTTCAAGAGGGGAGATTGGTTGCAGTGAAAAGGCTTCACCAAACTGAAGAGGCGATGAGCGATGAAAAAAGATTTCTTAGTGAAATCAAAGTGTTGACAAAGATCCGGCATAGAAGCATCGTCAAGATGTATGGGTTTTGTTCCCATCCAAGGTACAAATTTCTAGTGTATGATTACATTGAGAGAGGAAACCTTCATGTTATCCTGGGAAATGAGGAACTTGCAAAGGACTTGGACTGGCAGAAGCGAGTTGCTGTTGCAAGGGACGTGGCTCAGGCTATCTACTACTTGCACCATGAATGCGACCCACCAATAATCCATCGTGATATAACAAGTAACAACATCTTGCTAGATGCAGATTTCAATGCTTATGTTTCAGATTTTGGAATAGCAAGGATGCTAAAGCCTGATTCATCCAATTGGAGTGAACTAGCAGGAACATATGGTTATATAGCACCCGGTATGTGCTCAGTTAGTTTCTTCTACAGAGTAAATATATTCTTGTTACCATTTGAAAATATCAAATATAATGCAGTTTGGTTTGATGTTTGATTATATTATTGATTCAGATTTTTTATTTTGATGCAGAGCTTTCTTACACATCAGTGGTGACAACAAAATGCGATGTCTACAGCTTTGGTGTAGTTGTGCTGGAGATTGTTATGGGGAGATACCCCATGGAGCTGCAGTCCCTTGCTGCCACAGGACAGCATCAAGAGCTTGCGATGGAGGATATGTTGGACAAGCGCCCATTAACACCAACAGTTGTGGAGAAGAAAGAAGTTGCTGTTCTTGTGGAAGTGGCATTTGCTTGCCTGCAAACTTCTCCTCAGTTTAGGCCAGAGATGCAGGATGTCTATCAGAAACTGGCTCTGCACAAACCTCCTCCTCCTTTAGCCTCACCATCTCATGCACCTACACCAGAAGAAATAAGAGAAGTCTAAGGTCATCTGTCTTGTGTCAAGCATTCATACTACGTAGTAGCTGTTATAATGAACAGCAACTGTGTTGAATCTTAAACTGCTTACCTGCCCAAAAAAGTTCTTGTGGAATGGAATGCTAAGAAGTTGGGGAGTGGGCAAAGCAAACAGGAAAGGAGACGAAGGCAAAGGAGGTTGTTAAATCCAGCCCAGACACTGCCTTGTTGACAGTCTTTCTTACCGATTTGCTTGTGCTTTTGACATTGCTAATTCCCTGTTATGGGTGAATTGAAATGACAATCAGAGTTTGCTTCGAATGTGGAGATGTTAACATGCAACATGGAAAAGAAAAAATAACAAGACAGTTCTTTCAGATATTAAAACCGCAACAACACAGTATTCTAAGAACACGTAATCCATTCTACACGATGTCATGTTTCCTATACAGTACAGGCTTCAAGTTACAGCAAACTATCAGCTAGCTGTTACTTTTGGGGCAGAACTGTTGTGTACATTTTTCTGCCCGCTAACAGAACATCACTCGTTCACTCCCTTCTTCGGCTTTTGTGATGGCGATGCTTGGACTTCTTCGCATCCTTTTCTTTCTTTTTATCTCGCTTCTCTTTTTTCCCAGACTTCCTTTTCTTTTCCTTCTTGCTCTGTGGTTCAGAGCTCGATCCCCTTCCATCCAACATTTCCTTACACCAATGATCGTCAGGAGACTTGGATCTCAAAAATGAAGGCTTCTCTGGGCCTTGTACTCGACGTTCCCATTTTTCTTCCATACGTATATCAGCACTAGGTCCAATATCATGACCACGAGACGACGAATCAAGGTATGGACCAGGCTCATCCATCCGAGAACCAATGGCCCCACGCCCTCGCTTCACCCTAACAAAATAGCAAGAATACACATGTTACCAACAAAATTGCTGATAGGAAACACAATGAAAGAGGTAAAACATAGAACGGTAAACAGCATATTTAAATATACCACATTATAGGATACAAGCCATCATCAATAGAATAATGTGGTTTTTTATTCTTTACCACGCATAGATAATGTGGTACTCCCACCATCCATCAATGTAAGGCGTATTTTACGAGGACTCAAGGAAGTCTTTAAAAGTAGATTTCGATCATTGATTTCTCTTGCATTATATTGTCAATTGCTACAAAATCAACATCATCCTAAAAGTATTTCGAATACTGATCTATTGATACAAATGTAGTATTTCGAACATACATATAATCTAACTAAGTTGTTGGCCAAAATCTACAAAAGTTTAACTTTTTCAAAACAAAATACACCTTAGATTGACGGACAAAGGGAGTACTATTGAAGGTGTACACAGATTGCATGGTTATTCATATAAGATCACGAGTAAAATAATATTGTTATATGCAGGTGTTACATAAAAAAATAATGGATATTTCTGGCATTAAAGAAAATAATGAATATTCAAACTGACCTAGAATGAAGAAATCTTTCAATTTCATCATCCCTGAGACCATCCTCCTGGTCTGAGTAAGAAATGTTATAAGTAGTCCCTTCTTGTTGAACCCTTGAGCTAGAGCTATGGTTTCTCAATTCACTTTTCCGCTTCTCGCCTCTATAATCATCACGATCTTTACTTCTGCCTTTCATCTTTGACTCCAACTCCAGTTCCTTTTCCCTAGCATGCCACATTTCATTGACCTCCACAACACGGTTTGCTGCAGGACAACAGCGTATTTCAATTCAGATGCACAAAAGATCTACTTGATGCAGGTTCGTCATTCAAGAAACTAACACCAGGGCAATTCAAAGGAGCACAATCCTAACCTTGCTGAACTCCACGAACTGTGGCTGTGAGGAACCGTGAGTTTGGGCGATGCCTTACATTAGGCTTTCGCAGATATGCATGAACACCTTCCCTGTCAGCCTCAGCCTGTAATCTACGTGCCTCTTCAAGTAGTAAAGAGGCAAGACGATTCTCTGTCTCCAGATCCATTGTCTAACTCCAAGTTCAACAACTGACTGTCCAGAAATGAAATATTGAGTAGATAGAAAAATAAGATAACATCAAAGGCAATAAGCAAATAAGTTATTGGCATATTGCTCCAGAGTTATACTTATGATGAAACAGGAAAGTTCTTTAGAGTAAAGAAAAACCCAAAGGACCTAACTTTCTATATTTCAATCGTATAATTGATCTACATTATTTTGCTTGGGCATATGGGCAATGCGTCTTCGGCAATAAAACAAATCTATTACTAGTGTTTGATCAAACTAAGTTGTAAGATTCAAACAGTCTCACTCAAACTAAGTCGTCAGGTGAACCCAGGAAAGCAGAAAGGCACCAGAATGATGTGGCAAAGTTGATGCATGGATCTGGAGCATGAAAGGCAACAGTAGTTGCAAAGGAACAGAACAGTGCAGGATATTGCTCAGTGTAAGCTGTGTTAGCTATGTACTATTGTAAACACCACAAATATGGCTTTACAAATGAATAAATGATCCAAAAATACATGGGATCCAGTTAATCCACAGAGCAAGTCCATAGATATCAGATAATGCTGCAGCACAAGAACAATTTGTGAACAAGCCCGCAGCTTTGCCCAACCTCCTCCCAAACATGGGTGTGAAACAATAGTTTTAATCAACCAATGATTGGGTGGATGCCGGGTGGATGAATTAATAAGTAATTTCCTACAAAACAGATCAACAGGTATGGACAATTGTGCACGCTACACTGAAAAACTAGAATTTATTGGTGCATATTTTGCGGTGTCCTTTCAACCTTCCTAAAATGCACCTAACTAGTAGTAACATCCGAGCCCATAGAGCAAGTCTATCAGATAATGCTGCAGCGCAAGAACAATTTGTAACATCCAGCACGGCAGAGAAAAAGCAGGCAGCTTTAGACCCGACCTCCTCCCAAACATGGGGCTGGCATAACGTGTAGCCGTGGGGATCGAACTGAACCCCCAAAGCAAAATTCAACTTATTCGCAAACTTTGACAGCTTCTACCCGTACCCCCTCCTCGCAGAAAAGGAATTCGCAACGAATTGTGCGAACTGGAGCAGGAAAACTCGGATTTGATCCCTCGCGGGTCGCGCAGCACAGGGAAGATCCCGCAGAACAGGGCGCGCGCAATCCGCCCAAGCACCAAGCAAGGTGGCTAGGGTTTCCTTACCAGGTGGGGAAGAAGCCGATCCAAGCCCGGACGGATCCCCTCCCCGCGCCCGTCCACGAGCGCCGAGGAGTAGGACGACGGCGGCGGCGGCCGCCGCGAGAGACGAACCCCTTCGCGGTGGGGCGAGCAGGCGGCGCGGTCCGCGCCGGCGGAACTAGGCGCGGAGGCACCCTCGGTCCGCGGACGGCGCTCGATGGGGGGCGGCGAAAGGACCGGGGAGACGGGAAGGAAGAGGGGGCGCGCGCTCTTTCGTCGCCGCCGGGGAGAGGATGGGAGGGGAAACGCACGGGAGAAGACTTGTTGCCTTTGTTGGGTGCAGCTGGCTCCGTACCAGACGAGAAAGCCCCGGCCCGTTCCGTTGGGTGCCAGCCCGTTAAAAGGACACGTACTTCAACTGTGCTCTCACTTCTACAGTTCTACTACCTACTAGACGAGAATTTTTTTTTGTACTTCTACTATGCTCTCGCTACTCTACTAGACGAAAAAAAAAATCATTGGTACCTCCCTAACAATCCTCATGAAAAAAGACAGCGTCTACTATTTGTGAGAAAGTTATCTGCCATTGTATTAAAACTTCAGATGTCCTTCATTCAGAATTCACAAATGAGCCTCCCAAATTCAAATCTTAAATCCTTAATCAAATCTTGCACTAGAAAATCCTAGCGCAACAAGCAAAATGTTGGAGGTTATTGGAAGAAACATCTTATTTTATTTGAAAAAACACATGCATATACATAGACTTTGTAAGTCTGAAACTTTAAAGCGACATATGACACAACACTACATGTAGAGACGAGATTAGAGGGAAGGAAGAAATAGAAATTAAAAAAGCTTTGAAAAGTAGGTGGGGGAGAACACGATCACATGAGCATCAAAAGTTGACGCAATGGTTGGTTACTTGAGCCCCTGAGATGTCGAAGCAGAGCTGGCACCATCAAGTGACACATGAAGAGGTGCTGGCCGACTCCACCATGGCGAACACGTAACTATTCAGAAAAATGAATCACTAACTTTATTTTCATGCTTGAACGGGGTTGGTTTGGATATTTGAACTCGTTCCATCTCAGCCCATCCAAAAAGCCCGGCGCGGCCCGGCCCGAGGTTTAATAACAACTATCAAATCACATGGAAAAAGGCTCAGGGCTCAGAAACTGAGATAGTGGCGGCGCCAGCTCCAGAACGCCCACGCTATCCAAAACCCCGCGCATCCGCAACCACAACGGTAAACCCGCGCCGCGCCGCCGATGTCCTCCGCTCCCGCGGCCCCGCCTCCGCCGCCGAGCCCCGACGCGGGCTCCCCGCGCGTCGTCCGCGCGCCGCCTCGGCGGCCCCCGCCCCGCGCGCCCGGCCCGCCGCCGTGGGCGGAGCGGCGGCCCGCCGTGTCCGTCGACCTCGACCGCGGCCGCCGCAGGGCCCGCGTCGAGGTGGACGGCGTCGGCGCCGCGTCGCTCCCCGCGCGGCACCGCCTCCGCGTGGAGGGCACCCGGTGGCAGCGGGACTGGAAGGTGTCGGAGGCCGCCGCGCGCGTGCTCGCGCTGCCCCGCGCCGACGCGCGCGCCGTCGACGACGTGCTCAACTGCTGGGCCGGCCGCTTCGCCCGCCGCAATTTCCCGCTCCTCATCCGCGTATGCCCCCGTTCTCTCTGTGCTTGCGACCTGCTACGTGTTTGATGAAATGACTGCTTGTGCGGATGCTACTATTGGCTAGTACTGTGGCATTCGAATGGCTCGAGGGGAGCAAAACAAAATTAGATCTTTGCCACTAAATTGGTACGATTGGCATGTAAATCTGCCACCCGGCCCACATTCAGTGACTTAGATGGACCCACCCAGGCCAACATTTAGTTTTTTGCAACTAATTTATTGTGAGGGGAGTAGGATGCGACTTAACCAATTTGCTTGACCTTATAATACAGTATTTTATTTAGGTTTGAGTTCTAGTTATTGGCAGTACGGAGTCATTCATGGTTGGGCATATGATTGCTATGACGGATTCTTTGGTTTGTTATTAATATGATAATTAATTTACCAGAGTAGGTTAACTATCTTTGTTCGGTGTCAACTATCTTTTGGTGCTTTATATTAATATATTCAACTACAATAGCGCTGTATCTATTTCCATGTGGCATAGGCAACTCTGCTGATTCTTTGGTTTGTCTATGGAGTTCATAATTGTGTATGCCAGTTCCATTACTTTGCAGTATTTGTACCTAGGTTTCTCAGATGGTCATCTGCAACTTTGTTCATGATTTTCAGTATGTGTCCAAAGCTATTTTGTCCTCAATCAGTCCAGAAAATCTAGTTATTCTCTCAAGAGTCAATTGTCACCATCATTTTTGTGCTCCCAATATTGTTCTATTAGAGAGCGTGTGGTAGAACCCCTTAGTAGCTACTGCATTTGCAAGTCATGGTTCTTATTTTTGTAACAAACCAAAAATCTCCATAAATTCGTTTACACGTTAGCTTGTGCCAGTGATAATGCACTCACACAGTTTGTATCACTTGTAGGAAATCACAATTTCTGGATCCTTGAAACATGCCGTACATGTGTTCCGCTGGATGAAAAACCAGGAGAATTATTGTGCTCGTAATGACATTTATGGCATGATGATAAGGTTACATGCTAGACACAATCAGGTTGATCAGGCACGTGGCCTTTTCTTTGAGATGCAAGAATGGAGGTATGAGTGCTAGATGTCATACTTTCAGCACCTTAAGCAATATTGACCTATTGTTTTCTTTCACCCTTACTAGAAGCCATAGTCATATCAGCCCTAGAATGGCTTTTTGTTTAAACTAAGAACAACAAGTCTGTCATAGGACTTCTACTGCTTTAGCATATTGGTTGGCATTCGTAAAATTCGTGATGTTGTACTGTTATTATGTCTCACCAATAAGGTATCTTGCTTAAAATATAACTTACATGCAGCTTTTGTTTATGTATATTTTTTTTCACTAGTTTGGTGAGATGGCAGCCTTTCCATCATCTGTTCACTCTTGGACTTTTTCATTTTTACATAAATGATATATCCATAGGTGCAAGCCTGATGCTGATACATACAACTCTTTGATCCATGCGCATGCTCGAGCTGGCCAGTGGCGTTGGGCCATCAACATTATGGAAGATATGCAACGTGCTGCTGTAAGTACATCACTAGGATCACTATGAACTATGAAGGCATGGCTATCTAGATTACTGCTTGTAACGATATTCTACATATCTAGCATCTAGAGGCCCCTGGAATATATCATCGTAGAAATAATCTGTCATTATACATTATGGCTGGTTTAGTTCGCTCCTTTAAGAGATACTTTTTTGTTGCAGATACCTCCTACTCGAACTACGTATAATAATGTAATAAATGCATGTGGGGCTGCTGGTAACTGGAAGAAAGCTTTAGAACTTTGTAAGAAGATGACTGAAAATGGCGTAGGACCAGATTT
Organism: Setaria italica; assembly: GCF_000263155.2. NCBI lineage: Eukaryota > Viridiplantae > Streptophyta > Magnoliopsida > Poales > Poaceae > Setaria > Setaria italica. Next base: position 7,225,458 of record NC_028451.1, on the reverse strand, counting down.
GGTCACACACAACATTGTCTTGTCTGCTTTCAAGAATGGAGCTCAGTATTCAAAAGCCATAGCTTACTTTGAAATTATGAAATCATCTAATGTTGCCCCTGATACATTCACTTTGAATATTGTGATCCATTGCCTTGTAAAGGTTGGGCAGTATGGGGAAGCTATTGAGTTGTTTAACTCAATGAGGGAAAAAAGAACAATATGTCCTCCAGATGTTGTTACATATACTAGCATAATGTATTCTTATTCTGTTTGCGGGCAAGCTGAAAATTGCAAGGCTGTTTTTGATATGATGATTGCTGAAGGTGTCAAGCCTAATATTGTATCCTACAATGCACTTTTGGGTGCTTATGCCTCACATGGTGCGCACAAAGAGGCCTTGGAAACTTTTAAATTACTGAAGCAAAACGGGTTGAGACCTGATATAGTTTCCTACAGCTCCTTACTTAATGCTTATGGTAGATCTGCTCAACCTGAGAAGGCTAGGGACGTCTTTAATGAAATGAGGAAGAATGCATGCAAGCCAAACAAAGTCAGTTACAATGCACTTATTGATGCTTATGGATCCGCTGGAATGTTGAAGGAAGCTGTTAGTTTTCTGCATGAAATGGAGAGAGATGGCATTCAACCGGATGTTGTTTCAATAAGTACCCTGTTAACAGCATGTGGTCGCTGCAGACAACTAGCTAAAATTGACACAATTCTTGCAGCAGCTAAGTCTCGAGGGATCGAACTAAATACAGTTGCTTACAACTCAGGCATTGGAAGCTATTTAAGTTTGGGTGATTATGAGAAAGCTTTGGAGTTGTACACATTAATGAGGGCGAGCAACGTGAAGCCAGATGCTGTAACTTACAATATACTCATTAGTGGATCTTGTAAATTGGGAAGGTACGCAGAATCTCTGAAATTTTTTGAAGACATGATGGACCTGAAGATTCATTTGACCAAGGAAGTCTACTCGTCCGTGATTTGTTCATATGTCAAACAGGTAACTATTGCTGACATTATCTCTCTGGTTCCCTGTGAAGAATTGGTACGCTAACAATGATTTCGATTCAGGGCAAACTAACTGAAGCAGAATCTACTTTTAGTTCTATGAAAGAATCTGGTTGCTTCCCTGATGTTTTGACATATACTGCTATGATTAAAGCCTATAGGGATGATGGTAAGATTCTCTTATGATCAGGAAATGTTTCAATAACTTTAAGTTTTCAACTAATCCTGTGTCTATATGGATCATAAGGGAGCTGGAGGAGAGCATGGGACCTGTTCAAAGAGATGGAAAGTAATGATGTGCAGCCAGATGCCATTGTATGTTCATCCCTCATGGAAGCATTGAATAAGGGAAGTCAACCTGAAATGGTCCTTCAGTTGATGGAATTCATGAAGCAAAAACAGATTCCATTGAACCAAAAGGCTTATTTTGAGATAATAGCTTCATGCAGCATGTATGTTTATCCACTGTCTTAAGTTGCACGTGCATTGTAACTAGGTTTATTATTGTTGAAATAATATTCACTCTCGGCTATTATTTTGACTGTTAAATACATATATACGTTGCTGTAGTGTCACAATGTTGGTTGTTTGTACTATACATTTAGGTGTGGGTAACTTTCTGCCTCGTTATGCACATAGTATTATGCAGGTGAACTTTTAAATTACCATTTGTACTTAATACGTTACCATTTGAGATACTCACTTGTAGCTGCTTGTTGTTTTAGTGTCACCTCGCCAAATATATATAAATAATTAATAAGTATAAATAGAAATAAAGTTGTATATTTATTGAGATAGCAGGATATAATGTTGTGGTGGGTGAGATATCTCTTATTTCTGTTCGATCAAATTTTGAAATTGAGAAAATGATGTTTGAGGCTACTGGGTCTGTCCGTTTGCCTACTCTGTTCAAATGCTAGTTCAGTAATTCAGTTACATCCTTTTCTTTTTACTTGTTGAGCATTTGTTGTTTTATAAAGCGGGCCTCTGCAGTATGCACCTTTTGCTATTATCATCTAGATCATGTCATGTTTTTATCTTGTTTTCATGCATGTTTGATGCAGTGAGTAGTTTGATATTCTATTTTATCTGTTCTATTTCTTTTGAGAGGTTACTAGTGCTGCTAGTTTAACTAATGAGATTTTTGCTGCTCTGCAACAGGCTACGGGAATGGAAAACAGCCAGTGAAATAATCGAACATTTGGATTCATCACTATCATCCATTTCGGTTGGCACACTAAATCATCTTTTGAATTTTCTTGGAAAATGTGGCAAGACAGAGAGCATGATGAAGGTATAATTGGACCCCGTAACGTAGGCGCCATCGTGTGACCTCTTCTTTATAATTTCCAACATCAACATGTGGTGGATTTAACTACCTTGTTGTCATTTTTTTTTAGTACTCAGTCTATACATGCAGTAATTGCATTGGCATAATTGAACTCTTTTCCTGCAAACAGAGAATAATTTAATACTGACATGAGCATTTCAGATAGAGAGATTCCTCATTTCAGAGAAATCACTACCTCTGTGTGATGTTAATTCCTTTGCCGTAGTGGTTTCTTAATAACTCCAATGTGCGACAGCAAGATATAGCTCCATGCATCACCTATTTGCTGTTCTCAACCAAATAAAATGATTTTAGCATTGAGAATACTACTGCCATCTTTACTAGTTTTGAGTCATCACCACTTTCTCTTGTGAATATATTTGATACTTGAGGAACACGCAGACTTGATCAATACACTTTGTGAGAAAAAAACAATTTCAGTAGTGATGCTTTGTCTGTCGATGGTGCATTTCCTGTTGCTGCTTCCCCTTGAACTCTTTGAAGGATAAGACTAAGCTTATTGTCATGATTTTCTATCGTGCAGCTGTTTTATAAGATGGTGACTTCACGTTCTACTGTGGGCCTGTCTACTTATACGGTTCTGTTGAGAAACCTCTTAGTTGTTGGGAAATGGAGAAAGTATATTGAGGTATACAGCACATATTACTGGGCAGCTATATTGTCACATTTGAATAAGAGTTGAGGGGTCCTTCAAAAAAAGATTCCCTTAAAAGATAAGAGAACTACATTAGCTAGATTCTATTTACAATTGCTAAGTTGTGATAAGATGATGGTGTTATTTATTCTGAACGAGAACTCTGCAACCTCTTAGTTGTTGGGAATGGTGAAACCTGCATCCATTATGTCCTGTTGGAAAATTTTGAATTGTGAATTATTAATTCGACATTCTTCCTCCAGCAAACTGTAACATAAGCATTTTAAGCTTGGGGTTGGTTAGTATTTTATTGGAAATATGTATGAAACAGGGGAAAAAGATGGATGATAATTTAAAATTTCTCAAACTTTATCACTTCTCTAATTATTTCCTTTGTTTGGTCCATATAGGTTTTGCACTGGATGGAAGATGCTGGAGTCCATCCAACACTATATATGTATCAAAGTGTACTTCCATATATCTGGAGAGACAACAGCATGGACTATGTTACTCTCATGCAAGAAAAAATAAGTATGGCACCTCCTAATCTAATTATTGTTTGCATAAAAAGTGTTTTATTGTTGTTTAATGTAATAATATCTTCAAATATGATTTATGTTCAATATGTCCAGCTTGGTCTTTGGAGGCAAGATACAAATCCAGTTCATCTCATCTTTTGAAATTTCTCAAACTAAGCTGCTGCAAAATATAATCATTGTTCATGCCTGCAAAGTTGCCATGGTTAAATTATTGATCTTCTTCTTAAACCTTTGTATTTTCACGGATTAATAGTTTTCATATTCTTAATTCATGTTTTATGGAAACTGATAATTTTTATAAAAACTATTTTGAATCAACTTAGTATTATAGTATGCTATAATATACTGATGTAAAAAGAATGGGAGGAAATAAACTGCAACGTGCCACTACTTCAATTAATCCATATATCAAAGGAAAAAACAGTTATACATTTATTTAGCAAATGACTCTTTTGACAAACTAGATTGAGATATAAAAAACGAGATATTTGATTTCCAAAGTCTCGAAGTACCATTGCACTTGATTGGATGTTTGGCTCCGTTTTTGTTCCTTCGAATCTTCAATTGTCTGATATGCTCCTTTGATGTTTGTAAATGTTTGAACTTGAACCACTGGATTTTAAGTGTAGTTGTTTTAGCTTACCCTGCTGTTTGTCATACCTTTTGATTTTGTTTTATTTTACATGATAGTGGAAAATCTCTTTTGGTGCAAGTGCAACATACATTTATGCTGAATTAAAGTAACTTCTGTAGATCTGTTCACAAGTAATGCTTACTCTATATGTTCATCACTATTTTCTTTTTTGTTTCCATTTCTCCATTGACTATGGGAGCACTGCATGTTTTGCATCATGTTTTCCTGGATGACCCATTTGAGCTTGTTCATAACAGATGCATTGAGAGAGAAGGTAACATGAGCTCCATATATTTCTGCATCTGTTTGATATGGAGTACTAGAAGTCCATAACCGAATATGGAAGGCAGCATCAGATTGAAGCTAGCAGCATTCAGGGAGGACAGGATTTTGATTGTGCCGTAGTTGGCATTGAAGCAACTTTCCCATCTTTCGAAAAATGGAGATGGTAAGGTTTTTTTAACATGAAAGAGTTCACAGTTATTCCCTGTTTCCATGTTAAACTGTTGTCTTACCAATATACTACATCTTCAGGACTTGGAGAACTGAGAAAATGACATGTTTCTACAGTTGGTGAGAGGTTGTGGCATCTGAAAAGCATGGCCTCATGAATTATCTCCTATGGCTTCGTTGATTACAGAAATTGGGTTTGTTACCTGTATGGCTTGTCTTGGAGCAATCATGTTACAGTTACTCTAGTAGAGCAGAGTCTTCTTTTCGCCACCCTAGAGTTTACAGTCTTGTATGGTTGTATAGGCCATTGTAGTAGCACTTCTACGACATTCTAATTTGTCAGTGCCTTTCAAGTAATCAGTTTTCCCAACTTGTGTCATATTGGTTTGGGAATAATTTTGTTGTGAATAGTGAAAAGGGGACCATAACATGGACACTGTATGAGGCTTTTTATGATGGTCATATGAACAAATTACTGACATTATGATATAAGAAATTGCAAGCGGGTGGTATGTGTAACATAATTCAACTGCAGGACAAGATTAATTTTCCATTATTAAGCTGTTGAACAAGCAAAAAGGGTAAAAGAAACATGAATGATACAACTGCATGCACAGGGATCAAATGGCATGCGTAATTCAGTTACACACATCAATCAAATGATAAAGAATGCTGTTGCATGTGAACTAGTCAACCAATTAAAAGGTGATGACACGCAGGTAGAAGATCCGAACACATGGTAATTGGTAACCACCAGCTTGAGCCAAAAATAAAAAATAAAACCCCACAACCAAGCGTTTAGCATCTCACAATAGTCTCGCCGAGTCAAAGCAATTGCTAAAGGAACTAAATGTAACTTTTGAGTAGGATGACTGGACCAAGCAGACCTCTGGCAGGTGGCAGCGGCTGCCTGCCTGAGCAGAGTGCAGACGTGATCAGGGGCAGAGCTGAGCCAGCCCAACGCCTAGGGCCACTCGATAGGCCAACTGTGCTGGCCGGGCCTTTATGTTGCAGTGCAAGCATACCTGCTGACTGGTTGGCCTAGGTGCCACCATGACGATGCATGGAATGCTTTCTGTTTGTTAGGTCGAAATCTTCCAGATAAGGACGTTCTCAGAGTGTCTTAGGGGTGTTTGGATGCGAGGTACTAAACTTTAGGAGAGTCACATCGAATGTTCGGACGTTAATTAGGAGGACTAAACATGAGCTAATTATAAAACTAACTGCAGAACCCCTATACTAATTCGCGAGATGAATCTATTAAGCCTAATTAATCCATCATTAGCAAATGGTTATTGTAGCACCACATTGTCAAATCATGGACTAATTAGGTTTAATAGATTCGTCTCGCGAATTAGACTCCATCTGTACAATTAGTTTTGTAATTAGACTATATTTAAAATCCTAATTAGTATCCAAACATCCGATGTGACATGTACTAAGTTTATGGGGGTGTATCCAAACACCCCTGATTCGGTAGGAATCACCCACAAATAAGCCACCTTGCCCATTTGATTTCACAAAGTTTTCCAATAATAACCCAGTTGTGTGACTTGTTGTACTTGTACCAACATGATTTAATTTTATCTTAGTAACCCTTACGCGGCTATGCCGTCACATAGGCATAACAAAAATTTTGCGATCCTTACCAAGTGAATGCCATGCAAAATGTCTACTCAGCTGGGCCTATCCGTAACGACAGTGGCAAAAAAGTTAAATGGCCTATCTACCTCCGGAAGAAAGTCCACTATGCAGGTCATGGAGAACTGTTTCTTTGAATCAGGACGGTTGCTCAATTTCATTTGTTTGAGAGCAACTCATGTTGAGTTTACTCTAACAAAAAATGAAATCTTGTTATTTTTTGTCGGTAGATTATATTATATATTAATGAAAACCAATTCGAGTTCGCCTCAAAAAAAATATTGACAAGTGACTAATATTTTATTGTATCTCTAATGTAATACAGATGTATGCCAAAATACCGTGTGTCATGCATCATCGCGCGTACGATGGACGCCATTTCCAGAGCATACGTACATCTCCGTGTAATGGTTAGTCAATAAAATGACGCTAAGTACGAATTAGTCCTACACTCTTATAAGCAACAAAGTTGGCAAACACGCCTACAAAAGAAGATGAACGACATGGTAACTACCAGCTTGAGCCAAAAAAAAAAAAACCACAACCAAGCGTTTAGCGTCTCTCAATAGCCTCGATGAGTCAAAGCAATTGCTAAAGGAACTAATAAATGTAACTTTGAGTAGGATGACCGGACAAAGCAGACCTCTGGCAGCTGCTGCCTGCCTGAGGAGCAGAGTGCAGATGTGATGTGATGAAGGGCAGAGCTGACTGTGGCACCGCCAAGTATACATGGTCAAACGGGCGGCACGGTCTAGCCTGGCATGAGCCCATCCTAGCCCGGCCTATATCGGCTCGGCTATAGTGTCATGCTGGATCGGGCCGCCCGCTATGAAGTCTTACAGGCCAGGTCCGGCCTCTTTATACCTTTGTGGGCTGGAGCGGCACGATAGCTCGACAGGCTAGGTAGGTCGGGCCGTCCATTGGCCCGCCAAACAAAAAACCCTCCAACAGATGCCCAAAATAACAAGGAATGCTAAGATCACAAGGAAATAGGGAATGCACAGCACATATACATACATATTATTAAAATCATAACTCATAGAGACATAGAGATCAAAGATCAAATTTTATTTGAGTTGTTTGGTGTGCCTGCCTCATTAAAAACCTTTCTATGTAAAACTCACACCTCGTGAGAAACCCTAGAAAGGAAAAAAGAGTACAGCTCAGCTCTAGAGAGTTCTTAATGTCTTAAGATTAGATGTCCAAATGTTCATTACACAAATAGTGCGATACTAAGTAGAAAAGATAAAAGCATAGCCTTTAACCATCATCAGCAGCATCATCATGATCAAGGTACATGTTCTCAAAAGCCAACTCCAGATCTTTGGTCTCCTTCTTGATGTTGTGCTGCAATTGAGCATCAGCTAGCTCCCAATCCTTCAAGCAAGACAGCACCTCCACCATGTCACATGTCAGCCGCCATCGCCGCTCCTCAAGCACCCTGCCAGCAAGACTAAAAGTGGATTCTGATGATATTGTGGAAGTAGGTACTGTTAGCACATCTTTAGCAAGTATAGAAAGAATGGGATAAGTTTGCTTATGCTCATGCCGCCAATTGAGAATGTTGAAGTCTTCATCGTATTGGGCGACGCAGTCACTGTCTAGGTATGATGACAGCTCTGAAAGAGATGTAGCAGCTGCAAATAGTGCACCAGTACTTGTCCTCCTTCCCAATTGAGAAGGAGAACAAATAGAACCAGAACCAGAAGTGCTACTCATGTCAGAACCACCAAAATTTTTACCCCAAGCCATTTTCTTCTTACCAATACTAGTACTTACTGACTGTTGGGGTCGATGCAAGCGAACTTCACCAAACTTGGTTTCATACCTTGAAAAGATCTTAGTTAACTTACCACGCACATCAGTTGGGTATCTAGAGTAATCTGTACCAGTAAGATTAGGTAACAATCAAAGAACATTATGAAAGCTTTTCATCTTAGCTCTAGGATCCAATATAAAAGCAAAGGCATATAGCACAGGTATTTTCCTCCAGTATTTTAGAAACTTATCTTTCATAGGAACAACAACATGTCTAAGCAAGTCATCATTCTCATATGCATTGAAATGTCCAGCAATATCAAGAATATGATGTAGCATTAGAGAAGATGTAGGATAATAAACACCAGATAGAGCAACTGTTGAATCATAGAAGAGTTCAAGGAATTCCAATACCTTTTCAGCAACATACCAGTGGTTATCAGTGAGCAGTGGCAAGCCATCACCACGCAAAGGATACTGAGTTTTGATAAAGATAGAAAAAGTACTCTGATATGGCACAACATGCTTGAGCATGAGGTACGTGGAGTTCCATCTAACATCTATGTCCAAACTAAACTCCCAGTGATGTACGAGCAACAGCATTAGAGTACTCCTAGTGATGGATAGAACCATCAGGGTTGAACTTTAGCATAGATTGAGACATACGATTAGTTTCTTTTCTCTTCCAGCAAGCAAGAATGTGCCGGCACAAATGGCCAGTACCACTAGAAGCGGCACTTAGCGCCATACCTGACCTTCTTGCTATTCCTCATGGTGAAGAGCTCCTCAAAGTTGTTCTACACCTTAGAGGTGGAGTTCCTGACCCTCTTCCCGCCGGAGCTCACCCGTGGCATCGGCACCTCGGGCGCACCGACAGGCCCGGCAGCATCAAGGTCGATAGCAGCTGCAGTGCTGCCACCGGCCAAGCCAACCCAGAGGACATCCTCTTCTGATGAACAAGGTCAATAGCAGTCATTGGAGGTCGGTGTATCAGTATCCATCTCCGACGACCTCCCTCCTCCTCACCTTCTCGGCGGCTCAGGCTCCTCAACGGCGCGCGCTGCACCCACGTGAGCACGATGGCATCGTGCTCGGCCAACGACCTACAAGAACAAGATGTGAGATCTCAAGAACATGATAGCAGAAGAGCAGAAGAGGTTAGAGGAGGAGATCTTACCTGCGCTGCCAGAGCAGCCGAGCACGCCGAGATCTAGATCGAGAAGGGGAAGGAGGCAGACAGGCAGAGGCGGTGGTGCGACGCCGTTGACCGGTGGTGGACTGGCGACATCTAGATTGAGAAGGGGAAGGGGGTGGACAAGGACAGGCAGAGGCGGGACAGCGCCGATGACCGGTGGCGAATTGGCGGTGATCGGTGGTGAGGGAGGGAGCTAGGGAGGGGAAGGAGGCAGACAGGCAGAGGCGAGTGGCGATTGCAGGGGAGAGGGAGGGAGCCAGGGAGGGGATTAGGGTTGGTGCGCGGGGGCCGGGGCATTATATGCGGTGGAGTTAACGGGCCTCAATCGTGCTGACCGTTATGGGGGCCGTGCCATGGGCTGCCCGACGTGCCGCCTCTTCGGCCTAGGTCCGGCCTGCTACCTCGGGCCATGCTGGCACGGGCTCATGTAACGGCGGGCCAGGTCGTGCTGGTGCCGGGCCAATACAGGCCGGGCCTTGTGCTGCCCGTTTAGCCTAGCCCATTTGACCATGTATACCGCCAAGCCCCAACCAGTCATGGACTCACAAAAAATTAGGGGCTGTCTACACCGCACTCAAGTGTAGAAGATCCCTCCTACACTCGATTTTTGAACCGTTGGATCCACGATGGATGGCTGCGATGGATCCAATCCTTTTCTTATCTTCTTCCATATCGCTCTGCTACCTTATCCTCTTGACCCATCTGCCTCCCGCCAGCTGCCTCCACCCTGTTGCCTCGCCGGTGCCGTCCCTGACATCGGCGAGGCCCGCCTTCCCTCCACTGCCCCTCCCTCCATCCTCATCCCTCCGTCCCCCATCGTTCTTTTCTGTTGTTGGAGCTCACCTCCGCCGATCGCCCCCACCGCCGCCTTGCCCATCTCCGGCAGCTCTCGCCGCCGGATATGCCACCGCCGTCTCGACCCCTCCCACGCCAACTTTTCGCCGGAGCTCGCCCCCGCCGCCCCGCCTCACCGCCATCTCGACCACCACCACCGCCCGCTTCCCTACCACCGCAGAGCTTCTTCTAGGTCCGCCGGACACAGGTAACCTGAATCCCCGAAACCCCGAATCCTAAAAAGCTCGCCAGACCTTGCCGGAGGTGGAGAAGAAGGGGAAGAGGTGGAAGAGAAAAAATTCAAGGGTGGGAGAGATGATTTTCACTCGAGTGTAGTATAGAAATCCCCAAAAAGTGAGCAATATTTTATTGTGTCTCTAATGTAACATAGATGTATGCCAAAATACCATATGTCATGCATCATCGCGTATGATGGACGTTATTTCCATAGCATACGTACATCTCCGTGTAATGGTTAGTCAATAAAATGACGCTAAGTACGAATTAGTCCTACACTCCTACCAGAGATAAAGAAAGGCTTCCCTATAAGCAACAAAGTTGGCAACTGATGAACGACACGCCTACAAAAGAAGGTGTACGCAAACCGAGAGCAAACTTGTGTCGACATTTCGTAGCCTTTATTTGCTGCCTCCCTCTACACAGACCTACTACAGTCTGCAGGCAGCTCCCAATCTCCCATGGCCGCTGGCTCTCGCTCATCTGCTTCTGGGTCGTCCGCATGCAGCTGGGCCTCCTCCTCCGTCGGAAGCATGGCCGCCGCCTCCCTGAGACCAGCAGGATGGAAGCCATCAATGACGCAGCACAGCGCACCGACACATCTTGTGCTTCAGACACCACGAGAACCGCAGGTACCTGCAGGCTCTTGGAGTAACATGGAACAGCAGGTTGCTCGCCCCATATTGACAGGACATGGAGCGACCTGGTGGGATGGCGCCGTTCGAGCGACAGCCCAGCAGCCCAACACATCGCCAAACAATAATGTGCCCGCCGAACTCCTGGCTCCTGCTGCTAATTCGTTTATTTAATTTGTCTGACCTTGTTTTGCAAATTAATGATCATACGCAGTACTAGCTTTTAATTGGGCCACATGCATTAGGGACATGCCTGGTGGCTGGAGCCCTGCTGCCCCAGGCGACAACCATGCCCAGGGAGCAAATCCATTCCGGGGCGCATGGGTTCAGAGCATTCGGCACAAAACCACAACACAGTTGTCGCCCACTTATCAACCTGCAGGTTATTTTCAAAATAAATTTGTTTGGACTTTCAGAAAGTCTTTTCAAGTACAAGACCTGATATAGTTGTTAAAGCAGGACATTTAGAAACTATTTCTGAAACGACATCATAAATTCAAGAAAAAAGTCCAAATTACTCCCCTCAAGTATAATTAAAATATGGATAACCCACTAAAGTATTTTTGGTTCAGTTTACCGTCTAAATTATGCCATTTGGTTCAATTTACCCCTTAACATAATTTATATTTTTTCTCCATGCACAAGTGGAGTCTTAGGTTCAAATTTTGCAAGATGATAACAGGCATCATAAGACATGTTAGAAAAAATATGTGATGAACTTTTTATCATTATTTTGATAGATTAGAATATTTAATAATAAAATTTATCCTTGAGATACAAAATTATATAAAAAATAATGATAAAAACTTCATAAAATAATTTTAAATATGATTATGATGTCCACTAACACCTTGCAAAGTCTCAAATTAAAATTCAACTTGTATATGGAGAAAAAATTATATTATAGGGTAAGTTGAACCAAATAATATAGTTTAAGGGGTAAATTGAACCAAAACATACTTTAGGGGTTATCTAGACTTCCTCTGTATTTGAAGGGAGTAATTCATACTCTTCCTAAATTCAAATATACTATAAAAATTTCTGCTAATAATCAATATTGGAGTTCATTTAATTTGTTTCTTTTTCATATTTGATTATCTTTTTCGGTATGATCTCCTCCTAAACAATCTATTTCACTTGTTTTGCAAATTAATGATACATAGCTTTTATTTGGCCCTCAGGCATTAGGGTCTTGTCTGGTGGAGCAAATCCAAACCAATTTGCGTGGCGCAACAGTTTGCACGGCATATGGCGCCCCAGCCCCAAGGTTTATTTTCAAAATAGTCTGGATTTTCATAAAATCTTTTAATTAGAATACCTGATACACTTAATGCAGGAAATTTAGAAATTGACTTTCTTACCGAAACAATATCACAAATTCAAATATACTATATATAAATATGTGTACTGATATGAATACTCCTGCTGTTGTGATATTTGGTTTCACGATGCTTCTACTAACATCATTTTTACATTCATAGTATTTATAAATTTTTACCGATTTATAGTCAAAGTTAGAAAGATTTAATTTAGGACAAATCTAATCTAATTCTGGGACGAAGGGAGTATTAGAGTTCATTTTGGTTTTTTTCATATTAAACTTTTCTACAATTTTTTTACCACCAAACCGGCTTTCCTTACCTCGAAGAACCTTTCAAAGGGTAGGAAGCTCATGAATTCACTAGAAAAGAAAAGAATTTGCCACTTTTAAAATCTGGGCCAAATACCTAACAACGAACCAAACGGTTAACTAAAGAAAAATCTGAAAAAAAAACTAAACAGTCTCTTCCATATTATCTAGGTTGTTGCACTCCTCCATCTCTATACTAGCTACCATCCAGCAACGACTCTCTTCAAATCTTTATAGTATATAGCTGTACTATAAGTAGCAGTGCCCTTTTCTCATTCTTTCATTGTTGTATTCTGATTTGTATTTTTCTTCATATGTATTTGTCATTTATATATGTTGTTCTTATTAATTTGTATATTCGAATCAGATGCTTTTGTAATGACAAACGCGAGGATCAGCTGTGCCTTAATCTGGCAGCTAGGCATTGTTCCTGGACAACAGGAGCGCCTGGTTTGTGCCTATGGGAACTGGTGTACTCCCAATCAGCGGTGGACCACGGCTGTAGCTGCCCAACATTTTCTGGGTCCTCACAACGGCTGTAGGATCGCGGTGTGTCCTAGCGGGAACTTTGTATACAGTCTCTGCCATTCTAGTGCAGATGTTATGCGGCTCCAAGGTCGTACGCGTGGCATCGGGACTCAAGATGTAGTGAGCTTCTCCCGTGTTCTGAATGTCGAATACTCTAGTGAAGCTAACGGTCTAGCGGTCCTGGTGTTCAGACACAAGTTAGGGACATTGCAGTCAAGTAGCTAGACGTGGATATTTGCTAATGTAAACAATATAGATATATGTATATATACACACATACAAGTTAGAGACAATTCCATATTGGATTTAAATTCAACTTTTGTTCCTTATATGACACTATGTTGGATTTTCCATCCGGGAACCGTTAAATACCTTGCGAAAAGATGATTTTGCTCCTGTGAGCCCCACCACCCTTCTCCCTCCTCCCCTCCCCTTCTCCCTGTACATGCCTGCCACAGCTAGCACCTGTCACCGTCAAGGGGACGGCCTGCCGCGCACAACCGCACCTGTCACCATGGGCGACCCTCCCCGCTAGCATCCTCGTCGTTGACATCGCCCCCTCCTCCACCGCCATCTCCCTCAGCCCCGTCCTCCTCCGCCTGCCCTGCACCACGCACGCAAATCCGACGCACCCACCCACACAAAGAGAGAAACCAAATCAATCACCGCGGAATTGAGCGAGATCAAATCTGAGCGGCACGAGGGCATGACGATCCGAGCAAAACGGGTTGTGGTCGTACTTGTGGAGATTGGAGGTGGCGGGGCCGACACGGATCTCACCTTGGCAGTGGCGTTTCCGCCGCGCGGCGAGTCGCGGGCGAGGGAGAGAGCGAGCGAGCAGAAAAGGGGGGTGCAAGGGCAGAGGGGGGCCGAGAGGGGAGGGAAGGGGCCGGCCCTTGCGGCAACAAGGATGAACGGGAGAGGTGCGGTGGTGTGGAGCAGCGGGGAGGCGCGGCTGGGTGGAGGGCGGTGACGGTCGGAGGAGGTGCTGACGAGCCCGTGCAATGTGGAGCAGAGGAGGGAGAAGGGGAGGAGAGGAGGAAGAAGGGTGGTGGGGCCCATAGGGGCAAAATCATATTTTAGCAGGTGTCGGTATTTTATACCGGCAACTTACCGAGGGAGTACCTGAGGTAGTAGATTGGTCGGTGGGGAATCGCCGGACCTGGAACTCCAAGGTAAAAGCGAGGACACAAGACACGGATTTATACAGGTTCGGGCTGCTAGATTAGCGTAATACCCTACGTCCTATTTGGGGTGTTGTATATTACGCCCTGTGCTTGGGTGTTGTGATGTGAGGATTTGGTCCTCTAATCTGAGTTGAGGTTTGAGGTGCCGATCTAGATACCCCTGCCCTCCTTTATATACTATAGGGGGCAGGATTACTAGTCGGTTAGGAGTCCTAGTAGGATTACATGTTATGAGTCCTAGTAGGATTACAAGGGAATCCTAGTAGGAGTCCGTTTTCTTCCTTCCTGGTGGGTACTGGGGATCTATCCCGACAAGTCCTCGAGCGCTTCATAGTCAAATGCAGCAGTCTTTGAGTAGTTTTAGGATCCTCGCCAAGTAGTTTTGGTACTCTTTGAGTACTTTATCTAGTTGGCTCTTCAAAGTTTCTCAAAGCTACCATGAGATTATAGTGTGCTTAAAGCTTTGATCATCTTGATATTGTAGTCTTCGTATATGGAGGGTAGTGAAAGTCTCACTCCATATGGAGTAGCCCCCGAGCCTTAGGTTGAATCGAAAAATCAGGCTAAAGGTCAATGAAATCGTGAATCTTCTTCTTTCAATTTGAAAAAAATCAACTGTTGGGTGTAGTTTATCAGCCCCTGAGCCTTAAAATGATTGAATAATCATTCCAAGGGTCTTGAATCTTCATGCAAGTCATCATCCGAGTAGTTTTTGCAACATCCAGCCCCCGAGTTTATGCGCCAGATGAGCTAGAGGAACCGCGTCGAGTACTTATTGGCGCTTAGCTCCCGAGCTTGGAAGCTATCTGAGCCACTAGAGATATTCAGAGTAGCAATTGGCGTTTTGTGCCCGAGTTTGGGAACTAGCTATGCTTTTGGAGGTACGCTGAGTGTAATGGAGCATCGTCGCCGAAGCTTGACCTGAAAGAAAAAATGCGTACATTATGTAGCATTTTTGTAGGGTATTGAAACTGCTAAAATTTATTCAGTGATCAATATTATGTGTCATGCTCTTATTTCATTCATATTCTTCCTGAGTAGTTAGCCTGTTACGTTTAGGCTCTCAGTCCCCGTTTAGCCATTGTCATTGCGTGTGTGTGAGATCTTTGTCTCGTATACATGTACTGGCACTGCTGTTTGCACAGCTGAGAGCTTTGTCTCGTGTACGTGTGCTAGCATTTAGGCACGACAGGTGCACCCGAGGCTTTCACGAATTAAAGCGTGTTCTGCTCAAGAAGATTAGTGACCTTAAGAGAAGACAAAAAGAGTAGTCATCAATACGACAAAGAGAACTGCGTGATTGCGCGAAAGAGTTTGCTGCTGTCCGGCGAGTAGTCGGCGAAGTGTAGCTCTGGAGGGTAATTCCCGTCGAGAGATGTACACAAAAAAGTAGTCGGCGAAGTGTAGCTCTGGAGGGTAATTCCCGTCGAGAGACATACGCAAAAAGGTAGTCGGCGTGTTGCCCTGCATGCGGAAAACAAAGTTGAAAAAATTAAAAAAGTGACTTAGCTTGATTCGTGGACGATTGTCAACAAAGTCGTGGCAGTCATCGATGAAACCGTGACGGTTGTTGACGAAGTCAAGTAGTCAGAGTCAATTCTGACTAGGTGTCGACGGTGCGAAGTTCGCCCCGACTAATTTTCTTAGTCGAGACGGGTAGTTGAAGTAGTCCATCCTCAACTAGTTTTGCAGTCGAGACGAGTAGTTGAGGTTGTCGTCGATGAAGCCATGATGGCTGTTGGTGAGGTCGACTAGTCAGAGTCGATTCCGACTAGTTGTTGACGAAGTGAGACCCACCCTCGACTAGTTTTCTAGTCGAGATGAGTGGTCGAAGTAGTCGTCGGCGGGTCGCCGAGCGCCTTCGTGAAATTGAAGTAGTCATCGGCGAGTCGACGTGACTGGACGTTGATGTAGTGATGCTCTCACGCATCTTCCGTGCACATTGAGTGAAAGAAAAAAAAATCTCGAAGCTCCCTGATGCCTTCTTTGGTGTGCTACATGTAGCGATGATCCGTAACTTTCGTGGTGACTTTTTTTCGTGGTGACTTTTTTGGAGTGCACGTAGTTGAATCTCACTTATGCCATGTTTAGTTCGCTCCAAACTCTCAACTTTGATACTATGTAAAAAGAAAATTCCCCATCATATCAAACTTGCGGTACATGTATGGAGTACTAAATGTAGACGAAATCAAAAACTAATTGCACAGTTTTGTTGTACTTTGCGAGACGAATCTTTTGAGCCTAATTAGTCAATATTTGGACAATAATTCACAAATACAAACGAAATGCTACAGTTGCGCATTTATAGCAAAATGCCAATTTTACCACTTAATTGGTAACTAAACAAGGCCTTATTTGATTCCTCGCGGCAGAGAAAAAGGTTGCCTTGATCTTGCTGCTGAGGAGTCAGGAGTTGTCTCCGCTTCCTACTCTCGCTCGGTGTATACTCGGAAATAATCGGTCTGATTGCAATCTTGAACTTGACAGTTGAAACCGACCGATTCGGAGATAGCACCGCACCAATAATGAAGTAGAACTCGCCGCCTTGAATTCAAATGAAGCGACTTTGGTTTTGATGCTTCACACGGCTGGTGTCTTCGACTTGGAGGCGGAAAGAATTTTTTTGATCCCGCCCGACGAGGCGACGATCGCGTGTGGGGCCTAGCTCCTGGTGAGCGGTAAACTTGCTGGTGACGAACGTGAATTGGTCCGCTCCGATATCGAACTCGTCGAATTGATCCGCCGATTCATGCTGAGTAGACTGATCTCATCGTCCTTCGAGCTTACCCGATGATCTCGACGATCACCTCTACCTGACGTGCTTGCTGCCGGTATTATACCGGCAACCTATCGAGGGGGTACTCGAGGTAGTAGATTGGTCGGTGGGGAATCGTCGGACCTGGAACTCGAAGGTAAAAGCGAGGACACAAGACACGGATTTATACAGGTTCGGACCGCTAGAGTAGCGCAATATCCTATATCCTATTTGGGGTGTTGTATATTACGTCCTGCGCTTGGGTGTTGTAGTGTGAGGATTTGGTCCTCTGTTCTAAGTTGAGGTTTGAGGTGCCGATCTAGATACCCCTATCCTCCTTTATATACTCCAGGGGGCAGGATTACTAGTCGGTTACAAGGAGATGTCCTAGTAGGATTACATGTTATGAGTCCTAATAGGATTACAGGGGAATCCTAGTAGGAGTCCATTTTCTTCCTTCCTGGTGGGTACTGGGGATCTATCCCCGACAGCAGGGCATTTAATGGTTCCCGGATGGAAAATCCAACAGAGTGTCGTATAAGAAATGAAAGTTGAACTTGGTGTCAAATAGAGAACTAAAATTGTTTTGAGGGCCAAGAAAGGAACTAGTAGTTTTTGTAGTGTCAAATAGAGAATTGTTTCCTTGTATAAATACATACATGGAGATCAATAATTTGCATTGTTCGGTTGCTGGCCATTACATAGAAACATATGGAGATAAATAATTGTCATTGTTCCTTTATGTATGCAGTTGTTTTCCGTTACAAGCTGTCCAACTATGTTTTACCATTTGTGGAATTAGCACCATTTTATGCATTCCAATGTTCTTATTTGCAAGTTCTTTAGATAATTCGAAAGGTAGCTTAAGAGCCGTTTGGCGTTAAAATTTTGATGGCCTCCTTTTTTAGCCATCTGGAATCTCACGGTACCTTACCAAATATAAGCCTCCATTATATAGTTCTCTCTCTCGGTCTTCATCACCTCTTTTCACTTCATGTTTCATTGTGATCTCCATGCGGGGGATGTGGGTCGTTGATGCAGAGTCTCTCAGCATCAAGCCTCAACTCGCCTTCAACACTGCATGGTTCGTCAGCGCAAAACCCCCCTTGTTCATTGATCTGTTGGAACCGAACCTAGGCTATCGACCACATAATGCTAACATGCCATCTCCAACACAACAGACATGTTTCTCCAACACCGTGCTTCTGGTTAGCCAAAGTATAATCATGTACTCCTTCTGTCCCAAATTGTATGTCATTTTGACTTTTCTAGGTGCATAGATGTTTGTATGCACCTAAATATAGTGTATGTCTAGATGCATACAAACATCTATGAACCTAGAAAAGCCAAAATGACCTACAGTTTGAAATGGAAGGAGTACAATATAATTGAAACATGCATATGCATGCTATGCATCACGGACACCTTCAAACCACTTCAAGAATCATATCAATCACTCATCACCCATAGTAAGACCAAGACACACAATGGTCTCTCCTCATTTTAGTTTTGTCAATGTGCAACCAATGATATGTCTAGCGCCTTTGCGTGAAGCAATTTGGACATTGCCACCGCAATTATTCAGATATATATATACCAGGATTAGGTAGAACAGAACCATTGGCTGGCCAGTCAACGACCTTCCTAGCATAGATGGATTTGACTTGGCCTCAGTTAGAGATCTACTTTATTTACAAGTGCAATTTGCATCCTTATCCTAGACTGACAAGTCTGAAACCTATTTGATTTGGTTTCAATTGGACCTAATTTATGTACAAGTGGAATTCGTATGACCATATATATATACAATATCCAATAAGAAAAGCCAATAGATCCATGGCAGTGTGAAGGTTGTCATGGGGATCTGACAGTGCGAGGCGGAGATGGGAGAGGGGGCGCAGGAGGAGAGGAAATGGTGGCATGGGGAGATGTGGCGGACACAAGATTCATTCATTTGGGTTTTGGAAAAAAGTTCGGGCTCAGACTAGGAAGGCACATATGCGTTGTATAAGCACGCATCCGTGATGACTCAACCGATGCCATCGAAAACGCCTTTCCTGGAGATGGGTCTCATAAAAGACTTCTTAGCATCCTCCCAAAAGAGAAGTATAACATTGTTCAAATCATGGGGAAGATTAATGGCAATGAGATGTACATGAGCATTGCCAATGAAGAAGGCGATTCCTCCATGAAGAAGAATGATATTGCAATCAAGGCAACTAAAGAGAAGAAATTACACATTAAGAAGGAGGCAAATGATGACGATGATGAAGTTGACATTGCTCTTCTTGTGAGAAAAAAGTGCTCAAGAAGGTTGACATTGCTCTTCTTGTGACTAGGATTTCATGGCGAGTTCAGTTGGTATGGACTTGGCACGTAGCAGGTAGAGCTGGGATGTTGGTTTAACTATTAACAATGCATACAAATCAAATTTTACTTGGTTGCTTTGAGATTAATATTATGAAGCGGCTTTCATGGAAAGGAACAGCGGAGCAGTCCTTTACAAATCAAACAAGTCATTGGAGAATTCCACCCTCCCACCATAGACCCTAGCGCATAGCATCGACAGCTAGCTCTGCCATGAGCAGGCCTTCCGTTGCTTCATCCTCCAGCAGATCGTTGGCTACCACCTCATACCGGTCATCGTCGGCGGCGCAATCGGCTGCCATCACCCTAGGGACGCGCCTGCGGCCGCCGACCCTCACCGGAGCAGTCTTCCATCGTCAACCTGCATCCTTTCTTCCATCTTGGTCTCTCTCGAGGTCTGTTGATGGCAGCGTAGGAGGCCTGCAGAGTGCCGGGAGGAGCTGGCCACCGCCGTGTCCTTGGACGACGCCGTCCTCGTCGATTTACTACCCCACTTCAAGATCACATTATCCAACCTATGCCAACGGTGCCATGACATGGCCATCGTCCTCCGCGTCTCAAGGCACGGACGCGGCTACATCCACCCGGTTCCAGCCAGAGGATCCATCCTTATATTGCTACAGCGAATACTCTACTCCTAAATCATCTGCTCCACCGTCCGTCGACGGTGTCACGGCGACGATTCCCTCCCGTTGGTCCTCCACCGCCACCACCAGCCACCATGAGAGCGCTCAGCCGACCGGCGGTGGAAGCAGCCTGAGGCCGTGGGGTAGCAACGTGGCAAGGGTAGGGCCTGATAACCGCAGGTACATGTACGGCCATCCGGCGGTGGCCGCCGTCGACCCAGCAGTGAAAATCGCTCCACAGGCAGTCCATCCCCAGCTACTACCAGCTGCTATGAGGAACACATTACCAAACCAAGGTAAGACCTGCTGCAAATAAATCATATGTAGATGTAGATATCAGCTCAGCTAGTATTGCCAACTTCTTCTCTCTGGATTTTTT
This sequence comes from Setaria italica, assembly GCF_000263155.2. Taxonomy (NCBI): domain Eukaryota; kingdom Viridiplantae; phylum Streptophyta; class Magnoliopsida; order Poales; family Poaceae; genus Setaria; species Setaria italica. The sequence goes on along the minus strand of NC_028451.1, from coordinate 7,205,076 downwards.
TTTTTTGGCAATAGATGCAGATGATGATCAGAAATTAGATGAAACCAGCTTAACTTAATTTGATCGGACCAGATAGTATTGTAAGGCCTCACGCCTCAACATTTATTTGTAGGTTATTCCAGTTATGTTTTCATGGAATCTGCGGATCCCACCCGTTTCGGTTTCGATCACCAGATCATGCCAAATATAACAAAGGCAACTACACAGACAGAGATGAGAGGTCGACGTCGTGTGTCCCGGCGGTGGTGTCCGTTCATGTGTTGGGGTTGCGAGGTGAGCTGTTGACGACGTGACCTCCATTTCTCCGTGTGTGTGTGTGTGTGTGTGCGTGCCTGTGCTTGTATTCTCTATGTGGTATTTGCCATCCAGGATATACTTTTCCTCAGCGTTGTTATATTACTGAATGAATACTGGTTGTTCTGGAAAATAAATACATGATCAGTTTGAGTTCTGGAAGTTTTGTTTCTAAACTGGAAGACTTTTTGACCTTATTTATGTAGAAAACAGTTCCAATAGATGATGTACAGTCTCCATTAAAAAAAGTTAATGATAGATGATGTTCAAACATGCATTTAGGAGGAGGCATAGTTGGCTCGAGCGGCTCTCCATGGGAAGAATGCCATGATATTAGGAACAGTTCTATTTGTAGGAACCCCATGCCTTCTCAATTCTATTTCAAGGATAGGACCGCAGTGCCCGAGATGGTGAAGGAGGCAAATATTGAGATTTGCACCAAATCACAGACAATAGCAAGATGCTTATTACCATGGATGCGAGGAAGATCTTTTGCGTTCTTCTGGCATGTTTGATTTTTTTCTTTGGAAGTATTTTGCAACAATAAAGCGGACATTGTTTGGTAGGGAAACTAAATACATTAAGATTGAGTTATTGAAGTAATTCTGTTGTACTAGGAGGATCTGAGTCGTTGTATAGTCTCTGTCAAGGCATCCTTAAAGCAATTGATGAAAATTATAACATGTTCTGTGGTCAGTTAGTTAGCCACTAGGTCTAGATTTACAGTAAAACAACCGTGCTATCTGGAATTATAATCTTAAAACAATTTGGACAAACTCAGCAGGGATATGAATAGGAGATGTCGTCCGTGGCAGTCCTATGTGGCGGGCAAATTTGGCTAACTACCTCCCTCTAGACTCTTCCCCCTTCCCTTGATACAATGCAAAATGGAAACTTCTGCCTGATTCGTTTCAAAAATGCAAAATGGAAACTCTAAACCGCTAAACCGCAACAAAGGCGCTGATGCCCCCCTTATATTAGTGGAAGTTCCCAGCATGTTTTACTAACCTTATCAAAGTTCGTGTAAATGGGATGTTGGGGAAAAACAGATGGACTGTGTATCATATACCACATCATTACGAATTGAGGCAGCCTCCACAAACATGTCCTTGGCATGCGTAGAGGAATCACATCCATTGCGCAGAAGCAAAAGTTTTGGTTTGTACGTTGGAGAAACTGTTCGACCCACTTTCAAGATTGAGGAATTGCTTTTGCTAGGTCGAGGGCCCTTGGTTCAAGCGAGCCAAGGTCGATGCTAGATGCCCTATCTGTTTCTCGATGCAGGCAAGCACCTCATTACCACAACACCCTCTAAAAAGACTTGCCCTGTCAGCGCAAGCCTCTATTTATGGTGGTCTGCCATCAAACAATATAATGGGGTTCCCAATTTTTTTAAGAAACATTCCCAAACTTCTTTAGCTCATCAAATGAGAATGAGTAATGTCCATAGTACATCGATATGTGGATTACAATTAGCCTTCAATGGTATGGATTAGTTTTTTTCTTTTTTTTAGGGTGTGTGTGGGGGTGAGGGGGGGCTACAGGTTATATATTAAAAGCAAAAAAGGTTATTGACAACAAAGCGGAAAAGAAAACGAAAATAGTTACGATAAGGATTGAAGCCGGGCGGTATTTTGTGTTTGATCTGTAGATGACTCTGGAGAATTCATGCTTGAATATTTCTTTACAACCTTGAGCTGTGGCTGTTTGATTTTCAAATGTCAAACCATTCCTTGTTGTCCATATGCTCCAGGACATGATGATTATCACTTCCATGAAAAAGGGCTGCACCAGTTGGTGTTTAAAAGATTCAAGAATTTGGTAACCAGAGGTTGTGTCATCCACTTGTAGGCCTGCAATGTTCCAGCACTGCTTGGAGAAAGGGCAACGGAGGAAGAGTTGTAGTACTTATTCTTCTACTCCCTCCATTCCAAATTGTAAGTTGTTTTGACTTTTTTAGGTGCATAGATATTATTATGCATCTAGATATATTATATGTCTAGACGTATAATAATATCTATGAACCTAGAAAAGCCAAAACGACTTGCAATTTGGAACGGAGGGAGTATATTATCTTGGCATAGGACGCATGTATAAATGGGTAGCTACATTGCTTTCCTCTTGATTAGTTTTTCTTTCAAAACTATAGTTATGGTTATTTCACCTTTCAGTATGTTTATCTTATTGACATGCTAAACTTTGTATTAGTCTATGGACTTTGACCAAGCAGACGCTGTGTTGTTCTCCATGTTAAATTCTGTATTGCTTCAATTGAAATATAGCACCCTATTGTTACTCATGCAATTGTTAGCTATATAAACGAATTTATGCTCAGTTATTCATTGCTAGCTATATAAACGAATTTATTCCTTTATCTAAAAAACATAAACGAATTTATTGCTCAGTTACAAAGACTAGCTGTGGGCAGTAGGACCCCTAGCTCGTTTATTTCTTTTCATTGATACTTCCGCATATACATGCACAATTGCACAATATAATATGACAAAAACTTTTGGTTCGTGAACAGCACAGGGGTGCAACAGTCAAATGGCATGAAGAGCACACTAATCAGATGAGACATGCTGTTAGCTAATGCTGAGGGACCTGCTAACTGATCGAGAAATGAAGCGCCTATAAATAAAATTGAAAGTTCTGAACACATTATTGCTCCTTGCTTGAGCAGAAAAGATAAGAAATTGCTTAAGAACCCAGCTCGTCGATCGTCTAAGTTGAGACGTTGGAGATGAAGCAATTGCAGAATAAACCAATTCGTCTAAATTGAGACGTTGGAGAAAGACAAATAGAGCGTGCATCGCCTGATTTCTTGAGGAATCGAGGCACCCTCCACTAGTGTGTCCTATGTGCATATGGAAGAGTTTACAGCCCGATTGGCCGATGAGATGATTGGAGTACGTACATGCCGGAGCGCCGAGCGTTCGTTACACTTGAGCTCCGACCCGGTGCCAACCATATGCCCAAGCTATAACCAAGTGCTTTAATGTATTATTGCACTCTCTTCGTATGTTCCCCTCCTGTTATCACCCTCTAGAATGCCACGCTGGAGCTGCCAACCATAGCAAAGCCTCGACCAGGTTACCAACTAAGTCGGTGCATCAGATGAGGAACTTCACAACAATATTGTACACATGGCATAATGTTAGGATCTGTTTGGGAGCACTCCAGTTCACAAAAACTAGTTTCACTCCACCAACTCCATCCTGGAGCAACTCCACCTTAGAGCTCCAAAGAAAACATAGAGTTACTCCACCCATTTGGCTGATTGTATTGCTCTAGCTCTAGAAAACAGAAATAGGAGGGTTTGATGAGAATTGTCTGCTTTACCCATGTTTGATGTATCGTGGTTACTTTAAGCATAATGGAGTGTTTCTTTTTTCCTGCAGCTATGGTTCCGCTGTTATTTTACACTACGGGAAAAATAAAATTGCCATATTCGTGAGCGTAGTTCGTCGGGGGAAAAAAGATATTCGTGAGCATAGATGGAATAATGAGCATATAGAATGCCATAATGAGCATACGGCAAACATGACTGTTTCAAATGATTTCTGATCCAAGTTTCAACTGACTGCGTTCATCAATCCATCAATTGTATCTCCAGTATAATACAAGTTAGATGCAAGCCGTCTCAAAAAAAAAAGAAACTAACGGGAAAAAGACCCACCTTTTATTTGCTTGCATCCGTCATTGCATCATTCCAGCTTGCTGTTGCATTGCATCTTTACCTGCGTCAGCTTCAGGGGCATTTGGTCAATCATGTTACCTGTACTGACATGGCAGTCGGACGGATTACCGTCTTGCCGCAGCTGGCGCCGCTCGCAGCCTAGGAAAGCAGTGCAGACCATGCAGCCTGACTTCCTCGGCCACGGCCGCGGCCGGCCAGTCCTTGGGCACTGGCAGCAGGGTCAGGGGCGGCGCCCAGGCCAGGCCAGGGCCAGCCATGGCATGGGCGGCAGCCACGCCATGTCCAGGGCCCAGGGGCAGCCAAGCCAGGGCTAGGGGTGTCGCCCATGCTGTTGCTGCCGCACCGTACTGTTACTGATGCAATTGTTAGCCATATAAGCGAACTTATGCTCAGTTGTCATTAAGTTCCTTGAGGTGTAAGTTGACCTGGTTCTGAGTACTAGACTCAGTAAACAGCGAGGCTTGCATTTTCGTAGCCGGCATGAGAGCTACTGCCATATAGGGGGTGATAGGTTCCCCGCATGGCAGGCGAACCAAGCTCTCGGGATGTAGCTTTGGGTTGATTGGTTGCCTGCGCTAGCTATTGAGCCTGTCCCGCGGGATGCAAAAGGACTCCTCGAGCCTGGCTCCTGAGATGCAATAAAAGTCCTTGTTTCCTCGGAGCCAGGCTCGCGCGGTGCAGCGGTGAGTCCTCGAGAGGTGCGCATAGATATAAGAAAAGCAGCTGAGCACTGGTTAACCAAGCAACCAATCAAGTTATTTAGCTAGCCTGGCTCGATAGAGACTTCAACCAATCAGATACCAGTTATGGGGAGAGCCTAGCTGTCGGGATCCTGCATGCCTGATACGAGCCAGACCCATAGGATCCTGAAACCAATCAGACCCATAGGTTTAAAAGTTATTCTCTCCTATTCTTCTAACGGTTACTGCTATCCTGCTCCTCGATCTTCTTCATTCCGGCGCTGATCGGCAACTGTTGAGAAGCGACGTGGATTGGTTCAGCACAGGTTGAGCTTGCCGGTCGGCGATGGTGGTACTATGGTGACTGTCAAGGCTGAAGAGCTTGGCAATGGTGATACTGTGGTGACTGTCAAGGTCGAAGAGGGAACATATTAATGGAGGGTGCCCTAACCCCAATTCATCAATACAGCATATGATGTACGCTCTATTTATTTTTCCCCAACATCTCATTTAGGCAAACTTTGCTTTTTAAAAAAAAAACAAGAAGAAGAAAACTTTGGTTTTGACTTTGCTTATCTTAAGTTTCTGCTGAGGCAAACGTTGTGAAATGCTCAGAAGTCAGAATCTCCCCTTTATTTATATGCGCTACACTTCTTAGTTAGCAGATCCTCACATTAGCTAACATCATGTGTCATCAGATTAGTGTGCCATTCATGCCATTTGACTGTTGCGCCGTTGTGCTGTTCTGTTCATGCATATATTACCAAACACATAGTATTGTTGTGAAGTTCCTCATCACACTACTAGGAAAAACACATTTACTACCGGTTGGGAACCCCCTTTAATACCAGTTTCGCAAGCGGTACTGGTAATTCAGTACTAAAGGTAAAGGAGTATTAAAAAATTAAAGAAAAAGAATCCCATGGCGATGTTCTGTATGGGGCCGAAGAAGTCGTTCCATGCCTGGTTGCACGGGGCGCTCTCCTCGCCGTCGTCGGGGAACTTGCACTCCTTCTTGATGGCGCCGTACACCTCGTCGGAGATGACCGCGTGGTCCCACGCGTACTCCGCCAGCCCGCGGGCGTCGGAGCTCGCGTCGACGGCCGCGTTGCCGATCATGATGCCCTTGAGGTTGATCCGGTCCTTCTTGTGGTGCGCCTTCTTGTTCCCCTCAATGATCTTGGTCGCCAGCTGCGGAACGTAGTGCCCTGCGAGGAGCATGCATGGATCATCGTTAGTTAATTTGTCACATTTGATAGATGAATTTATAATAAGATTGCATGAGATCGTACCAGCGTAGCTCTCCCCGGCGATGTAGAACTCGTGGCGTCTGAA
>NC_028451.1:7129374-7198929 GCF_000263155.2 Setaria italica | reverse complement strand
TGAGGGAATAAACATCAATTAAAACAAGGGTTTTTTAGCAGCATTTACAATAAAAAAAACTACACAGACAGGGTCACGCGTAGCCTTCCCCCCCTCATGCAGTCGATGTCCCCTTGTTGCCACGGTGCCCTCAGCCTCCGCTCCCTCCACCTCTCCGCCCGCTCGACCTACGCCCTCCACCCTGCCGGTGCTCCCGCCGCCCGCAATCGTTGCTGCTCCTCGCCTCAGGCATGAGGTGAGGGGGCGAGCGAAGGGGGGAGGAGAGGGGAGGCTAGGGGGAAGGAGCTAAGGGAGAGGGTGGGGGAGGTGGAGGAGCAAGGTGAGCGGATGGATAAGGGTGAGGGAGGCGGAGGGAGTAGCGGAGGATTAATTATTAAGGCCAGCTAGCGCCTCGAGGGAAGGGAGGGAGCCAGTGCAAAGTACTTGCGCGCGGACGGAGCGGAGGAAACCCTTTAGTACTAATGTGCCTAAGGGGCTCTACCTGGTACTAAAGGGGGTCATAGGGGGCTCCTCGGGGACTATCCGTTAGGGCCAGTACTAATGCTCACATTAGTACCGGGCCAAAATGCAAGTGGTACTGAGTCTCGGGATGAATGCTCATTTTTCTAGTAGTATCAGATGCACAAGCACCGGGACCCAAAAAGATTTTAATTGCTCTCAGCCCATGTTTGCACCCTTTTCGTGCAATCACCCAGCTTGGCCTCGCGTGTGCACCGGGCAGGGCTCTCGTTGTCACATGGCCATCCAATATTGAGTGCCCTGTGCCAGTCAGTACATTAAGAAAAGTTACAACTCACCCAAAACTGACACAAACATACTGACCTACACCGAGAACATATGTGTCACCGACTTACCTTCACTGCTGAAAAAACAATTTGTAGGGGTACTCCGTTTTTCTAAGCGCGGGCAAAATTGCCACCCGCACCTACAAAATGGGGGCGGTACTGTAGCATGCGGCCCACCCCTAGAGAACCATTTGCAGGGACGGGTGATGGCATCACCTACCCCTGCAAATGGGTGGGTGACGGCAGCAAGTACGGATGGAATGAATCCGTTCGGTGAAAGGACCAACACTCACAGCACATGGCTAGTGATCTTGATGATGTACAACCTGCCAACATGGTTGTGCCAAAAGTGAAAGTATATTTTGCTATCCATCCTTATACAAGGACCAAAGTATCCTAGCATCGATATAGATGTTTTTCTTAAGCCTTTGATGCAAGAGATGGAAACTTAATGGAAGAATGGTATCAACATCATTGACGGTTTTACATGGAGGGAATTTAATCTAAGAGCCATTATTTTCATCACCATCAATTCTTACCAAGCGTTGTTTGTCTTGTCAGGACAGGTGAAAGGTAAGACAAGGATGCACGGTGTGCATTGATGACACCATATGGTCTTTCCTAAAAGGTTCTAGAAAGGTAGTTTACCTTGGGTACATACACTTCTTGGTGGAAGGACACATGTACCAAAGTAAGAAGTTCTATAATTTTTTTGGTGGCTAGCTTGACCTAGAATCTGCTCCAGAAAATTGAGATGGGCACTATGTTTTCAACATGGTCAAGACCATCTAGGTTCCTTATGGGAAGATGACAAAAGATGGGAAGAAGAGAAATAGAGATAAGCCACCCATCGATGGCGTGCCATTCAAGAAATTGTCGATCTTCTACAAGTACTTGCCATATTGGCCGGACCTTGAGGTCCGCCATGCCATCAATGGTATGCACCTGAAGAAGAATGTGTTTGGTAATACAATTGGTCTCTTCTTGGAGACATGACAAAGGATACCCTGAAGTCACGACAAGACTTGGTAGCCATGAAGATAAGAAAAGACCTTCACCCTATCGATAAGAGGAATGGAAGATATGAATTACCCCCGACTAGCTACAACTTGACACTAGATGAGAAGAAGGCAGTGTGCCAATCGTTACGGGGGATTAGAATACCAAGTCAATTCTCATCCAACATCAGGAAACTAGTCTCGATGAAAGATCTCTCGCTATCCGGCTACAGCTGTCATGCGATGCTGAAGTTGTTCCTTCCAATTGCAATTAGAGCGATCAAGCTTGTATATGTGAAGATGGCTATCACTTAGTTGTGTTACTTCTTCAACAAAATTTCTCAAAAGGTTATTAATGAAGATGAATTGAAACATCTCCAAGAATTTATTGGGGAGACTATGGTGCAGTTGGAGATGTGCTTCCCTCCGGGATTTTTCGAGGACCCTCCCGCTCTTTGTCCAGGACTTCACTTCCCTAATGACGCTATTGACTTGCCAACAGGCGATCGAATGAACGGATCAATTCCCAACATAGTAATATTGTTTCCTTCTTTGAATTAATTTTTTTACTACACATGAATAAATTCTAAATTTATGTAGCTTATAAACCCTATTAGATGGCTCAAAGATGTTGTTAAAGCTATAGGTGGTACTTGTCCTTCAGTGCAAACCGAGGTTGTTAATGAACCTCATTTTAAAAGAGTACATATCTCTTTTCAAGTACCTGTTCGAGAAACAAATTTCACCTCGATGACACCAGGAGAGGCCATCCCGATGGTTTCAATTGTCGCATGGGGTCAAATAGCACCAAATAGGGTAACTTTTGATATGACTGCCGTGGAGGCCTGCCTAGACAGCTTAAGGATCATGGGTACTTTGTGCCAGACTTGTCATATTTTTGAATAAAGCAGCTCGAGGAGGGAGAAAGCAATGTGATTGTGACTACTGAGAGGCTTTGTCAACTCAATGAACATGACATGGTATTGAACATCCTTTTATCATTCTTAACTTTAGTTATGTTACATCTTTTAACTTTCATCATATTATTATCATCTTTTAGGATCTCTTTGGTACTACCAATGCGGCAACGAATTTTCATGCGATTCTGGATCAAGTCTTGGATGTGTTTGATTTGACTTACATGGGTGGAAACCCAATATTCATCAGAGATTGGAAGTTCCATGCTCATCTCACTTACTATAGGCCATATCAGTTAACCTCTCCATTGTTCGATATTTATAGTAGTGTATGTGACCTGAAGCAAAAGAGAGTGCACCCATCCGTGCTCTAACTTATTTTGATGAAGTTCTAACTGGACAATTGGAGACCTTAACTATGCTCCATATCCAAGGAAGCGAGCCGCATTAGAATAAGATAAGTAACATGGATGTACCCCTACTCTTTTCTTATGGATTTAAAATTATTCTCTCTAAGATCTTAAGTATTGATGTACCAACTTGCACTATTGTTGAAACAGTTGGTTATATTATATTGTGGTATGGATGTACCCCTACTCTTTCCTTATTGATGTAGGAATTGGTTATATAACTTTATTGCATATCCAGTGTTCTTTGAGTGTTGGATTTGAATGGGTTGATTGAGAGCCACATTTTAAAAATTTGGCACGAAAATGGTACAAAATTTTGGCGGGAACGATATTTCCAGGGGCGGGTGATGGCGTCACCCTCCCTAGAAAGGGCTTTACAGGGGCAGGCATGTTACCCGCTCTTGCAAACAGCTATTTATAGCAGCGAAAGTTAGGAGCGGGTAGCGCGCCCGCTCCTGAAAATGTTATTTCAACCGCCCCTATAAACCGTTTTTTTTACCGTGATTTTGGCCAGAAATTACCGGAAAACAACCTCGATTAACATGCAAGTCGCCTCCATCTGGGTCTCATCTTCTCGCTGATCCAGTTAATAAAATTATTTATTTTTATCTCTCCATTTTATTTATATTCTAGCACAATACTTGTATAGATACTTTTCTTACTCGGTTGTGATAGATACCTTTTCATCTATATTCATATTTGCCGCGGCCCCTTGCAATGCACTTCCATGTGTACTGATGCGTGTTTAGCTGAAGCCTTAGTTTGAGCCATTTGTTTCATTTGAAAATAGATATGAGTATCACTTCATGCATATATGTATACAGGGAGTGAATTGTGGCGCGCATCATGAATGTATACCTTGAGTTGTCTTTTCAATGTCAACAATGACAAAATTTGGTAATTTAACATAAGGTGGTTACTTTAGGTGTTGAGTTACTTTAGATTATTTTAACATAGATGTTGACTTACTTTAGGTTATTTTTAATAAGAGAGGATGTGCATAATTCAAATTCAACATTATAGTGGTGGATAGGAGTAGTTAAGGTACAAATTAATATGGTTATCTAGATTTATTTTCATGATAACACAGGTGAATATAATTTAGATGAAGATTAGAAAGTTACTTTAGACTCTTTTTCTAATGACAGGAGGCTAGTAGTTGTACGGCTGTTCATAAACCAGGATCGGTGTTGCATACAAGGACTGGTATGTATAGGCAAGGATACAAATACAGGAATCCGTGTTCTTCAAATTTACACGTTATCAGTAATAGGTAAATCTTAATATAAACCCAAATTTCCTCAACTTTACTTTGTATCATTGGTTATTCCTATAGCTTGATTGTGTAGAAAGAATCTTTTTCTTTTTTGCCTGGATCTCTCAAATTTTTGTGTACACAGAGATCGAACTATGGAAACGTGCGTATATATGTAGGCTTCGTACCTAATTTGTTAGTCTCTAGCTACAAGAAATTAAAATAAAGAACTAAAAAAATCCTTTAATATCGTGCCCAGTATAGCCCTGTGCCTGCCACCACCGAGCCGTTCACAGTCTGCGTCGCACTTATTTGGAGATTCAATTTAAATCGAGCAGCTAGTGCACACGCTCTTAAGGCACACCATAGGTGCGCACCACAATTCACCAAGGCAGTATATGGTGGACACTGTATATATTTGTTTCTCCCCAATACCCCACTTATAAACTAACTACATTATCTGGTCTGCAATTGCTCATATGTTTTCTGCTATATTAGAACTTCCACTTGTGCACTTATTTGGAGCTCCAAGCCAGATAAAGCAGCTACTCCTCATACTCTTAGGACACATCGATCAGTGGAGGGCACCTCGACTCACCAAGGAAGTATACAATTGACATCATGCATGTGCTCTATATATTGCAACATCCACTTGTATTTCTATGCGCTTCACTTCTCAGATTGTATTCATCAGTGACTTGACATGGTCAGCAACGGTCATCATCTCCCCTATAAAAAGTCCTGGAGACATCTAGATGTGAGATTAGGCATGAGAAAAACCCTCAATCTCTCCACTATGTGTCAAGTGTCCTTGTTTTGATGAACTGCGATGTGGTGTTAAGTTGCTGGATCTCGCATATGCATTGCCAAATGCATTGCATTTTTATAGTGTTGTCAGCTACCTCATCTGTCGGATATTCAGATGCACAAGCACCAGGGCCCCAAACAGATGACACATATGTGGTGCTCTCCAGCTCTTAAGTGGGTGTTCATCTTATTTATTTCTCAAAAATATATAATCCATTAATTTTCAACCACTGTGAAAAGTAGTAAAAGGCTTATTGGTTTGTGCCCAGATGTGTACTGCCAAATTTTGGCCACATGCAGATGACTGCTAATCTGTGAGCTAGCGTATCCTGGCAAGGTTGGTTTGGGCACAAATCAGACAAGCCTTTTGACTTTGCTCACCAAGAATGTGATAAATTTGCTGCTTCAGTTATGTTAGTTTTATCTATTGTTCACTCTAATTTAAGGTGCACTTAGTTTTTCAGATGTATAATCGAGCAAGTTATGTTGTATGCTTATGTTATTCAACTTTGCTCTTCGCTTAACATTCAGATGGAGTACATATCCCCTGAGAGAAATCTGGAGGGGACTTGTGGAGGTCCTGGGCCGTTATTTGGAGACCAAGATGGCAAGATGGTAGCCTGTTGGACCACTTGGATTATCAGGGAGGAATGCCACAGCATGAGTCTCCAACACTGGATGATGGACTTTTAGTTGATCCAGCATATTTATTTGGAGATTCTCTACCCTTCATGAATGATCAAATCACATGATCAAAGAGACTTGTTGTTTTAAGCTATTTAGATATAATTTATTGCTACGGAGATGGATTGTATTTAGATATAACCAGTGGCATCAGCTTAGCACATGTGGCATCAGCCGCGGCTTCTGTACTTGTCATCATGGCCAGCTGCAGCGGCTCCTGTGGCATGCAGCTCCTGTGTGGATGTGGGCCTGCGGGGCTGCGGCTCATGTGGCATGCAGATGCGGTTTAACCAATTTTGATGGGATGGGATGATTAATTCATTTTTTAGGTGGAGGTGGGATGGGTGATTAACCTTAGCTGCTGCGGGTAGTGGCGGGTGAGGGACAGGTACACCCCGTTAGCAGGCCTACGGGGCCTCGACCTTCAAGATGATACGGCGGCAGCCTCCGGCAGCGCTTGATGCATCGGTGCGTAGAAAGTGTGGCTCGTGGATCTACGTTGAGGCCAGCGGGTTGCACACAATGGATTTCTCACCATATGTACTTATCGATTATATATGGTATGATCACGTAGGCTTTGAGTGAATTGGTCAATTTTGGACAATGGTTGCTGAGATTGACTGTGCTGCACTTTATGGTCATGTAGCTACTACGATGTATACAGATGTCAGTTGAGTGAAATTTTGACATGACTTCAAGATAGGGAAGATTATGTAGCTACTCCCTCAATTTTAAAATATATGACGTCAAAAAATGACTATTTTTTGCTATTAATGATAGGGAAGATTGTGTTGGGTACTAAACAATTGTTTTTGCTACTAAGCCTTATGATCATACATATATAGTCACAGGAACAGGATGGCAGAGGGTAAGGTAGCAGGCCTCCAGCTGTGGTACTGGGCGGGAATTTTAACATACCTAAGCATTTATCTTCATGGAGACATTAACAAATTAGTAAGATGCTCTTGCTGTTTATGCACATTTTCATTGTTCAGCCTCTATGTACTCCAAAAGTTTGAGAGATTCAGGCTTGACAGAATGGAAAAGAACCCAAAAAAAGTTCTTTCTGCACAACGAAGCATAGGAATGACCAATCATAAGAAGTAAATTTGAAGAAATTTGTGTTTATACTAACATTTTACCCATAGATATTATGATCTAACTATCACGGGATGCCTGGTGCACACGCTGGGCCATAGGAGTAGGCAAAGGGTAGAATAATATATATGGGCTGATATCAAGCAAAATATATTTGGGCCGCCCTTGTGCATCTGAATATCTGATGAGAATCGAAGTTTACAACAACATTATGCATTTGGTCATATATGCACATTAATATGAAGAAAATGAAATGGTTCATCCAGAATGCTAACCACAAAGCATGAACAGCACAATGGCATGAACGGCACACTAATCAGATGACCTGGTGCTAGCTAATGTGGACAGGTCTAGTAACTGAGAAGTGTACCGCCTATAAACACAAGTGCAAGTTTTGAGCACATTATATTATTACAGATCCCGGCTTGAGCAGAAGAAACCAAAGCTTGTCTAGATGGGATGCTGGGGGAAACCAAATGGAGAGCGTGCATCATATGTTACCTTACGAGTTGAGACAGCCTCCACTAACACACCCTCGACATTCCTCGTTGATCCCCTTCGTTCATGCATAATGTTTAGAGGAACTGCCCAAATCAACTTTCACACCTGTTCCACGTGCGCGACGAAGGTGCTCTGGTCAATGGACAAGCTGGAATTGGCCTTCGGTTCCGGTGTGGCAAGGCCGATGCTGGATGCTCACCATCGCAAAATTGTGCCCTTATCGTAATGGCCAAGCGTAGGAGCAGAAGCATGTCTTCGCTCTCCCTCAAAGCCATCGCATGCCGGCCATTTTTTTAATAAATACGTAAGAAGAAAAATTAATGGATTATATATTTTTGAGAAATGAATAAGATGAACACCCACTTAAGAGCTGGAGAGCACCGCATAAGTGTCATCTGCTTGGGGCCCTGGTGCTTTTGTGCATCTGAATATCCGACAGATGAGGTAGCTGACAACAGTACACTATTAAAATGCAATGCATCTGGTAATGGGTATGATGAAAATGAAGAAGTCGTTCATCAAGATGCTGAAAACAAGCATGAACAGGAAAATTGGCATGGACAGGACAGCGCACCAGCCTCACTGCCTCATGACACATATATGATGTCAGCCAACGAGCCCCACGGCGCAGCGAGGCGCACGCTAATCCGCCACCCACGGCCAGACGGCCCCGCCGCATTGCTGCGCGCCGCCGTCCCTCCTGGCGCGAGAGGAGAGAAGACTCGAACCAGCGGGGGGCCTGCTCGGGGGCAGCCTGAGCCCCGCCGCGGCGGGATCGGAGGAGGAAGAAGGGGAGGCGGGCATGTGCGATCTGGTGGCCCGCACGGGCCGGCACCTGCAGCGCTACGAGGACGGCCGTCGCCTTGTGGCCGGGTGCGTCCGCAGGGGGAGCCCCCCTCCGCCTCCCCCTCCCCCACCCACTACCCACTCTCCTACCTCTACCTTCTGGCATCCCCACCACCAAAGAAGTGAATCATTTCTCTGCCTTCGATTCGATTCGATTCGATCTGATTGGGTTGGTTCACAATCTGTACTTGCTTGGTTGGGCAGCTATAAGGCTAGCTATGCTTGGATGGGTTCTTGGTTAGAGTAGATTGGATTGGATGCATGTGGTCTTGTTGGGCTGCGATTACCCATTGTTGTATTGCTGCTACTGTTGGGGAGTAGGGTCGGCCTCTCTGGTTGATTAATAATACTAGGTTTTCCTTAATCAATGAACAGTAGGTCTTGTGCGTGTCATCGCATTACTTTCTTGGCACCTGGCGTTGTCGACCCATTTACTGCCCGCTTACCGTTTTGCTCTTCTCCGGTTGTGATCTCATCACAAGGTAGTGTGAGTGTAGTTGACAGGGGAAGCGGGTTGGTGTATCTCTGTTTGGTTCAAAATTATGCCCGTCAAGAAAGGAATCTGCCATGAATTTTGGTTTGGTACTAGATCAACAAAGATTGTGGGCCAATTATGGGTTGTGGAGAAGAGGCTGGTGTGTTCATTGGCTTAGCATAAGCAGATGTTCCGACTTGGGGATGCTTGTTCAAGGTTCGGTCAGTTGAGCTTTAAGCTATGGCATAAGCTCATTCTTATATGTTAGAGGCCTGCTTGGTGGGCTTTGTTAGAGGTCTGTGCAGAATCGATCTCTTTCTGCTGTAAATTTTGCGAAGGAAGTTCACGCTTTTTCAGAAATAGTAGCAAAAGATATAGGTACGTTTTCTGGATTATAAGGCATAGATAGGTGTGCAAGGTGAGACCATAGAAAAGGTCCCTGTAACGTGCAGGTTATTCTTGATCCTGTGAGTACAATTACTTATATCAACAACAGAATACACAAGAAACTAGTAGAATAGCTGATATTTCTTCTTGTTGCTTCACTGCTTGTTGGCCATCTGTGGTGTGGTAAAAATGTCACTGGTGTTTACTACATAAGTGCTTCCTGTTGGTGATATGGACATTCATCGTTTCATACTTTTATGTCTTTCAAATGGCTTAAATTTAGAGTGTAAATCATTTGCAGCATTAGTTCGATGTCAACAACCTAACTGGAAAAACATCAGTTAGTTAATTCTGCTTGTACTAAATTTTTTTCTCATTTTACTCTTTGATACAAAAATATGCAGTCTACTGAGCATGTAAACAGATGTCTTAACTTTCTAGTT
The DNA here is from genome assembly GCF_000263155.2 of Setaria italica. Classification (NCBI taxonomy): domain Eukaryota; kingdom Viridiplantae; phylum Streptophyta; class Magnoliopsida; order Poales; family Poaceae; genus Setaria; species Setaria italica. Next base: position 7,189,323 of record NC_028451.1, on the reverse strand, counting down.
TCTCCTGCTATTAAGTAATCAATGGCAGCATCTCTACAGCATATAGAAAGCATCTACCAATGATTACACTGCACCAAGAATACACCTCAGGGATTTTATCCATATTTTAAAGTTTATTATATTTGCGTCTCTCTGTAATCTCAAGTCTTGTGGTTGTAGGCCCAGTTACTTTTAAGAGTGTGAATGTGGCAATGTGTTTTATTTGGCTCATACTTCTTCCTTGTATATGTAGGTGCATACCATTCAGATATAGAGACATTAAAGATGAACAAAAGAAACTTGTTGAAGTTCTCATGATCAACTCCCAGAGTGGACCAGGTCTTCTATTTCCAAAGGTACTGTGAAATATAAACTTCGCAGAGGTTCACATAATTGTCATTGTATGATGTATGGAAATATGAGTATTTTTTCTGTGATTAGTTTACGAAAATAAATCTGTTTTTTTTTCTCGTGTCATGTCCACATCGATGTATTAACTGCTACTAAGTCCATTGTGTGCTATGGCTTGTATAAGGTAGATATTAATGTGATTAACTGGATACTAAGAAAACAGGGGCCAAGGAGCAGTCACTTAGATTTACTTATTTGTCACATATATTATATAAAGCAAAGAGTTCTCCGATGCATTATCATTATAGTGCCTTTTTGGTGGTATATTTTATTGCTGCAGGGAGGATGGGAGAATGATGAAACTGTGGAAGAGGCAGCTGCACGAGAAGCTATCGAAGAAGCTGGAGTTCGAGGAGATTTAGTGGTGAGATATAGTCTTATCATAAACTTTCGTGCTAAACATGAAATATTAATTGTATCCTGGAAAAATTCCCGTCCTCTTCTAAGGCATAAATGGCAAACTGTGTTTTTTATGATATATGGCATATTCTGTTTTATGGCAATACATGCACGAGACACTTTTTGGAGTTACCAGATTTGTAGATGTCCATGTACTCTATGTCTTACCCTTATCTGGAATCTAGAACTTTGGACTTAGTCTGGAAATTTGAGATTATTCTGGTGTCTTAACTTTCAGCCTGGTGCTATGAATTCGTTGGAACTTTCTTCATAGTACAAAATTTTATTGACACTAGAGCACTAACATGCTAATTGTTAAGCGTCAATCTCTATCAAGCCTTAGGAGTTCTCTATGAATTTTTTATGGACAGCTGGAACTATTTGTCCACTTTGGTAGACTCCTCTCCCATTTGATGATGCTAGCATCCACTTGTTTTTTAGTTGGTAATTTGACACTTCATAAAACTAGGACCATTTGATGTTAAGAACTGTGCCATTTGTCTAAAAGGATAGTTTGTCCCCATCATCCATAGTTTAGCTTATTAGTGTATATACTCTTGTCTGATCCTTTGTTGTCTATGACACTAAAATAATAAAGTTATAGTGATAAATATGTACCTTTGAATGATTATATTATCATTTTGATGTGTGAAATCCGAATACTTTGATGTATAGCAGTGATAAAGGATTTAAAGTTTTGCTGCATGCATTGTAGAATGATATCTAATTTGGCTAGAGGTAGTATTGTTATTGCACTTCTGTAACCATAAATTATGGGAGTTAACTGATGGGTTAAGGTAGGATTCTTTTGTAGTTAACATAATCCAGACCTAAGCCATGCTTGCTACCATCTCCTGTGGTCTTCTACTATATCAGCATTTATTTTTCTCATAATTGCATCTGGTTACGTTACTTCCATATGTTTGGTGCTATTGATAGTTTGGTACTATAAAAGAATGCAAGTATTTATACAAGAACACACTGCATCTAATAAAACATGAATAATATCAAATAAAAGTATGTAGTGGATGCATTTATTTGGCATTTACCAACTTTTGTGCAGAAATGCAAGCAGGTTAAAGATTTAAATTTTGCAATTGTAAGGCCACCCTTGTTCATTTACATGTCTGCATCCTAGCAAATCGAGGCAAACTTTGTGTCTGCATATATATAAATGGACTTTGTTCAGTTGTTCTGTTTGACTTTTTACACTGTGCCATATTTTTATGTTCTTTCTAAACAGCTCTTATTTGCTTCCGAATGTCCTGCCAGCACATTTTCTGATCGTGCTACTTGTTCTGTGCATAAGAAACTGTTGGGCTTCTACGATTTCAAGAGCAAGCAACCTGAAGGTATGTGCAGAGCTGCTGTCTTTGCACTGCACGTGAAGGAAGAGCTGGCCTCCTGGCCTGAACAGAGTACCCGGCAGAGGAGTTGGCTCACGGTACCTGAGGCGGCAGAGCGGAGTCGTCACCCATGGATGCAAGAAGCCCTTGTGACAGGCTTCTCTGCCTGGCTTGAGAACTGGAGCAACGGTGGTGGCTGTGTGGACCGAAGCGAAAGATGACGACACCTGAAGCATCAGGAGGCATCTGCTATTTCCTTTTCCCTTTTTACCTTTGCTTGGGTTAAACTTCCATAACCTGACGTAACTGAGGGCTCCCTGATGCTCGGTAGTTTGTTGGTTCACCCACAATTTCAGGACACATTATAGTGTGTGTGTCGTCAGCCGACCCGAGGATTGTTGGAATTGTAAGTTGCTGATTCTCGCGGTCACCAGCTATTTAAGTCTTACACCAAATGTTGTGTTGCACCTTATATGGAAGCGCGTTTGTAATTGCAACATTGAAAGTCAGGAATTGTCTTGTTGATCAATCTGTTTCTTTGATCTGGGGGCATTGCTCTTCTGTACTCTCCCAGAGTGCGGATGTATTTTGCTGGAAGCGCATGCGGAATTGATTGAGCTGTAAAATTAAATCAAAAAAAGGGGATGGGTTTATTTTCAGAAGTCTCTATTAAATTTTGATTAAAAAAGATGTGTTAATTTTGTTTATGAGCTGGAAATTTTATTATTTAAAAAAAAGAAAAGAAAAATGGTGTAAGAGCTCAGTCGTCTGTACACTAATCAGACGGATATGATGGACCCAACCAATCACAGGAGCACTGAGCATGTCATCGCTCTGCAGTCTGCACTGAACTGGGTCAGTGTGTATCTTTGTGGCACTAGCCCTGTTGTTGTAGCATTCAAAATAGCAGATTTGTTGTATCAAAAGTTCATGTTTTTTTGTGGATAATTCAGAAGGTTTGGGATCACAAGATGAAATTAAGATGTTAGAGCAATGCAAAACTTTGATTGTGACCCATCGGTTTTGGGCAACACGGAAACTCATCTCTGGAAATTTTGACCCAAGAAGAAGAATAAAAAAGAAGAGCTCAGATTTGAGCAAATAAGGAAGAGAACGCTGTGAATTGTGCTAGTAAAGCTGCTAGTAAATTTCGACCCAAGAAAAAAAAATTTAGAAAAAAGAAGAGCTCAGATGTGCGTCTTGTCGTCTGTGAGATCAGACGGCTGTGATGGACCCAACCAATCACGGGAGCACAGAATTCTGTCATCGCTCTGGGGTGAGAGAGGCTCGAACTCTCGACCTCAGGATCACTCGCTTTCAGCTATGAGACCTACGCGCTAGCCAACTGCGCCACCACCCCGTTGTTGTCCGAAACTGCACGGTCTTCTATTACTTACAGCAAGACTTACAGGAAAGCATCATTATCATGCATGTCGTATATATTCTCTCTTTCATTGCACAAAACAAAAAAAAAAATGTTTCTCGTGTTTATGTAGCGTCTTTGCCTCTTTGGCGACGTGCCAGGAGGACCTGCTAGCGTATATATATCCACAAAACTTGTCTTTTGATACTGCCTGCTTCCTCCTACACGGTGGCGCTGGCCGGCACAATCCCGACGGCGCCGAGGATCTTGTCGTCGAGGTCGAAGGCCATGTCCTTGTCGCCGCGGCCGCTGGCGGCGTACTCGGCGTACCGCTCCTTGAGGTCCTCCGGCAGGTTCGTCGTGCTCGCCCACCCCAGCGCCTCCTTCGCCGCCCGGGGCTCCGCGTAGAAATGCTGCCAATTTGGAATTCAAACGACGCCATGAGCATTTTTTGTCTCCCAATGGTAAAAGGAAAAATCCTTCGGATTCACAGCTCCCCTATATATACCATGTTGCGGAAGGGGAAGGCCTTCTTGGCGTCGACGCCGACGGCGGCGGGGTCGTAGTGCACGATCTCCACGGCGGCGCCGGCCGCGGCCGCGCACAGCCTCGCCATGCCGTCGAGCGTGACGGCGCGGTCGGAGACGCAGTTGAAGATCTTGCCGGCCGCCGCGCCGGGGTTCTCGACGGCGAGCGCCAGCATGCTGGAGAGGTCCCGGACGTGCGCAATGTTGGTCAGCTGCATCCCGTTGCCCGGGATCGGCACCGGCCGGCCCCGCACGATCCCTGCATCACATCATATGCCGGTGCTGAGGATGGAGGTCACCGTCGACTCGTCGTCGCCGGAGAAGAGAACAGAAGAGGCAAATGCGCCAGTTCTTACTGTCGAAGAACCACTCCTCGCAGTCCTTGTTGTTGCCGGAGCCGATCATGTACTGCGGCCGGAACGACGCCCAGCTGCTGAACTGCTCCGCGATGTACTTCTCCACGCCCACGTGCCCCGCGCTCTCCTTCACCGCGTCCTGCGCGCGTCGCCATTGATTGTTGCCAGTCAACCACAAGAAGAAGATGTGACATCGACTCTGCTCATGTGTCACGAGGGACACAAAGCATTACCCCTTCGACGTGCGGCGGCTCGTCGGTCGGCTTGTAGATGCCGGCGCTGCTGATGAACAGGAACTGCCCCACGCCGGACGCCTTCGCCCAGTCCGCCACCGGCCTGCGCCCATCACCGGTCACCACCATTGAGATGTGTCACTGCCATGCCTGCATCGTGAACACCGGAGCGGAAAAGAAGACGAGCGAGACGTATCGTACTTGACGGCGTCGAGGTCCTTGCCGTTGTTGTCGAGCACGACGTCGAACGACGCGCCGCTGACGGCCGCGCCGACGTCCGCCGGGTCACCCCACACCGTCTTCCCGCCAGCTCCCGTCAGTTCCTGCCCATCAAAAGCTCGATTACCAAGAAATCAAGTACAAAATTAACCCCCAAATCATCAGCGCCCAATGCAGCAGGGCATACCGAGAAGCGGGAGAAGGGCGGCTTCTTCATCTTGTCGGAGCCCTCGTCCCCGACGGTGAGCACAGTGACGGCGTGCCCGGCGGCGAGCAGCTCCTTGGCGAAGTAGAAACCGATCACGGCGTGCCCGCCGCTGTTGGTGTTCACGATCAGCACGCTCTTCTTGGCCTCCGCGCGCACGGAGACCGCCGCACGGGCCGCCGGCGCCGCGCGCCGCCTCGCGGCGACCGCACACGGGAACGCGCCGGCGAGGAAGGACGGCAGCGACGCCGACGCGGAGGGGCACGGGGAGGAGACCGAGAGGCGCCGACCCGACGCGAACGCGGTCGCCGTGGTGGCCCCGGCGGCGGCGGAGAGGGCCATTGGTGGCCGGGAGGAGGAGAGATGAGAGAGCGGAGTGATGAGTGGTGGACGCAGGATTAGGGGGATTTAAAGTTTCACAAAAAGGTTTAAAGTTCGGAGCTGCTAGCGCTACATTAATTATTAGCCACCCCGTCTGCACGCGCGAACCATCCCGACGTCGCGAGGTCCCGCGTATATTCGGATTAAATAAGTATCGAATCGAATTTGAATAGCACTATATACCATATTTTAATTTGAATTCGGATACGAATACGAATCATATTCGATATGAATACAAAAATGAATAGTTCGAATTCGGATTTGCATTCGGATACTTACTTGACTTGAAACATAGCGTATAGCGTCATATCGAGTATCAATTTGTTTTATCGATAGTTTTATAGTAGATAAAAAATCATGCTATAACTAGGGAGTAAATTATGAGGATAGCACATACTCCCTCTATCCTGAAAAGGATGCAACTATGGTATGCGTGCCAGTTAAAGTGCTACCCACCGGCCCAGCCCGCTACCCACCGGCCCACCTTCCGAACTCCTCCCTACCACGGCCACTTCCAGTCGGGCCCCGCCCGTCAACGACTCGAGGACCTATTCCCCTTTCTTCCTCCGCCGGCCTCACGTGCGCGGCACGCCGCGATAGCGACGTGTGCCGCGAGCACGATCATCGGGCCTCGGCGACGCTTTTGCGCTAGCGCACGCCGATGGCCGCCACGCCGCTCTCCCCGCATCACTGCCGTCCACCCGCGCGCGCAAACCCTAGCCGCCGCCTACTAATACCCCCGCGTCGGCCGCTCCCTACCCTAGCCGCCCTTGGGGATTTCCCCTGTCCGCCGTCAGTTCGAGAGGAGGAGGAGGTGTCGGGGGAGAAGAAGAAGGACCAGGGAAGGAAGGCCGCCCGCTGGAGCCGCCCATGCACCCAGAACTCCGCCAAGCCAGGGCCCGTACCACGACTCCACTAGCGCCCCGCTCTCTCTACACGACCTCAACCCGCCACCGCGTCACCTCACCACCGCACCACCGCCGTCGCCTTCAAGCCACCAGGTGAACGCCGTGACCCTGTGCCCGAGCGTTGCCCACGCATGCGCCGCCGTGCTGCCATTGTCCACGCTCTGTCCGGCCATCGTGCTATGAGCTCTTTTGCAAGTGCTACACCGCGTCGTCGCTCGGCTGCGACGCCGTGCACCACGGGCTGGCCTGCCGGCACACCCGTGAGTCGCGTCGCCACGCCGCAGCCGGGGCTAGACCTCGAGCCCACGTGCGTGCGCAAGCCTAAGCCATAACCGCTAGCCCGGTGACCCTTGCGAGTGCGCTCCGCGCGCCACCGCCGCTCCATTGCTGTCGCTCACTACGGCCAAGGCCCAACCTTGACCCGCGAGCACGCCCTGCCGCCGCACCGAGCCAAAGGCTGAGCCTTTTTACCTCCTAGAACCGCCACCATGTTACCAAGGACCACACCACCGTCAAACGCCGCCGGTCGCCCGCTAACCCGCCACTACAAAATACCCTCGAGGCATTTCACCGAACACTCTGTGCGCGCGCCCAAAACCCCAACCGGAGGCAGCCACACCGTGGGCCACACATTGACGTGGCCACAAGGGCCGCAAAGGATCCACCGTGCCAACCGACCGGAAGGCAGCTACGTCAGCGCAACGCAAGCAGCCACGTAGACTTAAGCACCAGCCTATAGCCACCTTAGAGCCAGCCTAAAGAACGCACGTGGCAGTTGAGTCAGCCGCCACGTAGCTAACACGTAGGCGCCACCTAATGTTAACAGCTAGCCTATAGCCAACCTAAAGCTAACTTGTAGATAACCTATAGCTAGCGGGGTGCCATGTCAGCACGTGGGATCCACTGACCCGTGGACTCGTTGACCGGTCAACCTTTGATCGTTGACTGTTGATCGAGTCAACGCTGACATCATCCGAGTCCACTGATGATGTCAGTAAGACACGTGCTCTAGTGCTGCCACGTGTCACACCTGTGATTTTTCTTATTTCCGCAAATTACTTGAAAATCCAAAAATTGATTTCAACTTCAAAAATTCATAACTAATTCATCTTAACTTCAAAAATTATGAAACCAGTTTCATAATTTTTCTAAAACCATGAAGCATGTGATAGACTAGCCCTTGTTCTTGTTTGGGTCTTCTACGAATCTCTTTTAGATTTTTCTTTGCAAGTAGACCCCCGGTAATTATGATAATTGCGTAATTAGGAGTTGTCGAAGACTCGGAGCTGATCCCGGAGCTGGAGCCGTTCGAGGACCACTACGAGGAGGAAGACTACTTAGGTTCACGCCCATTCGATTTGAATACCCATTAGGCATTGCTAACTAGTATGCTAGCACTTTATTTCTTCGCATGATGATGATAAACCATGCATAGCCTACTTTATGCCTTGAATCCTTGTTCGACCTACTACAATGCTACTTTTATATTCTATGTGCAATGCTTGCATGTGTATGGAATATTGTGATTAGGATTCTTGGCGTGCGTGGGATTAAAACCGGCAAGAGAAGGTTTGGGATACTTGACGGGGGTGAGCTTTACACAACCCAATCTTTTGATTGGGGGCTTGGGATCCATTCTCGGACGTTCCCTGTTTGGTACTTGTTGCGAGTACATGGTTGAGGAGCATAGGATTTGGGGGTTATACCTGTTATGGGTGCCGTTACGGACCACGCTGTGGAGTCGCTTTTGGGAGTTAGGAGCTCGCCCCGTCTGAAACCTAGTGGGTCGCCATGCTTCACGGGAATATATTAAATGTGCATGCCACTCTCCGAATTATGGGTCTAGGCCCAGGTCAAGACTGGCAAGTGTGGTACCATACCTACCGTAGGATGGAGTATCAGTGCAGGGGGAGTGGTGCTGACCTTTTGCCCCCAATTGGCCCCGGTGGGAGTGCTTCACAGTTCCAGGGTGGTCCACTGCGGGGGATCGCATTCGAGCCCAGTTGTAGGATGGTATCATAACTCCCAGGTTCTTCGCTCGGTAGGGTGACGTTCCTTCGGTCGACGGACCGTTTGGGCTCACTCCAAGATGGGTCCAGGTGTACACACTCTAAGAGTTAAAACTATACGTATAGCCACGTCCTCGGTCATGGACAACCTTGTGTCATGACATCTCTCCATTATTTTGGAATATCTCTACCTGCCCCTTAGAGCTACTTGTGAGTCGTGAGCCGCAATTGCAGTCGGGAAGAGGGAAGTTGCTCCCTTTCCCTTTAGGATCCGGCTGTAGTTGTTGAGAGGCGAAGAGAGGGAGTCTTTGCCTCAATCCTAGTATGAAGTTAGGACGTTGGTGATAGGGACCCTGCCGAGGCAGGCGTGCCCGATGTGATGAGAGATTGGGATGATGGATATGGAGATTTATGTCTTTATACTTGCTGATGCTTAGGAAACCCGAGCCAAATCCTTGCCTATTTTTCGACCCCTAGTATATATTAGGCCACTTAAAGCTTGCATACGGATGGTGACGTGAACCTGTCCCAATCCTTGGGGGCAGCTCGTGAGTTTGCAGGATACGAGTCCGACTTCGACAACAACTACGATGGTTGGTACAACTAAGGGTTGATTGATACGCTCAAGAATGCCTGTGGAGATAATCATGAAGATGGAGGCGCTTCCAGAAGCCAGCTACCACCGTATTGGTTTTATTCGTATCGTTTAGCCCAAGGGGCATGTACCAGATCGTACTCTCATATTTTGGGATGTAACAAAAATTTTGTACTGTTATCATTGTATGGATGTAATATTATGCTGAAATGAGTTCTATACGTGATAGCTACTGATCCAGGAATTATCATGAGGATACAGGGAGTCGGATTCTCCTCACGGAAATCCGGTTTGTTTCCGAAGGACAGGGAAGCAAGGGTGGGAGGAGGGGAATGGATAAGCATATGTTATTTTATCCTTGCTTGTCCGATTTGTTACTGCTGCTGATAGATGTGGATCGGATTAGGTGCAGTCAAGTAGTGTCTGATTTTATTAATACATCGGACGCCTAAAGCATAGCATTACTGTTTCATAAAAATGACGTTAAGGGCACCTGTTCCATTTTAGCTCAAATTGTGAGAGTATATGAAAGGTTCACGTGCATGTCAGGTATAATTATCACTTCTATTTAAACATATCATGGAAGCAAATTCTAATTCTAATAATATCTAAATATGATTAAAAAATTCTATAAACCTGTCATTTTATTAGTGCACCACTTTGACATTAAAAATTCAATATATTTTAAAAATTGGAGTATACATTATTCGCAGATGTATACTTTACTTATAGCGTTATATATAACTCAAGTCGAACTTTTAGGTTGTAGTAACTTACCAAAAAATTATCATATATATCCTAATATAATCTAATATAATTTTTACATGGATAAGACGACTTATATATTCTTGTGTAGGAGTTTCAAAAGATCTTGAAATAAAGTACCTGTATTTAAAAATTTTGAAACCAAAAGGAGAAAATGTAAATAAAATTGTGCTTGCGGGCTTTGACGATAACCTGCCAGCACAGAAGCTCTCCACCCCCGATACAAATCAGTGAAAAGTTTCGCGGTGGGTTCCACAGACTGAAAATTAGCACCAGGAAGCGCGCGGAATTGGAAAAAAAAAATGAGGCGTGCATACGCAACAGCCAACACCAGGTCCGGCGCTCACTGTTAATCTACTTCCTGTCTCTATCTCATCCTCCTCACATCTCTCTCGTCGTTTCCTCTCCCTCCCCCTTATCTGGGTCTGTTCGCTTCAGCTTATAAGCCGGCTGAAAAGTTGAAACGGCTGATTTGTTGTGAGAGGAAAACACTGTTTGTTGGCTGATAAGCCGGCTGAATAAGCTGAAGCGAATTGGCTCTCTGTTTCTCTCTTTGCACATATCTCCTCCCACACCTGACGACACTTCTTTTTATTACTACTATGCAAAAATTAGTGGTGGCGGGTGATACGAGGAGGCGCCAACGCAATTCCAGCACAAATTTGCCATGTGCGCCGGCACAAGTATGCTGACGGGTGTCCAAATTTCTCAGTACAAATAATGTTTCGACCGCCGTTGCAATTGTTTTGGGCGTAGTGTGCCCTGCCTCGCGCAGTCGCCACGGTTGAGAGCGTATGTTCCGTCACGGGACTACTACCTATCCTGATCTAGAAACTTTGGAAGAGCAGGAACACACCATGATCTTGGATGGCGATGCTTGTCTCACCCCCTTCACGCCGTGACGGTGGATCTTTAACTTTAAGCTCACCGCACAATTCTCTCCTCTCTTCTTTTCCATACTTAGGGGATGTTTGGAAACACCGTGCTAAACTTTAGCATCTGTCACATCAGATATTTGGATACTAATTAGAAGTATTAAACATAGTCTAATTATAAAACTAATTGCACAGATGGAGTCTAATTCGCGAGACGAATCTATTAAGCCTAATTAGTCCATGATTTGACAATGTGGTGCTACAGTACTATTTGCTAATGATGGATTATCCACCGTCACGGCGTGAAGCGCGAATTAGACTCCATCTGTGCAATTAGTTTTGTAATTAGCTCATATTTAGTCCTTCTAATTAGCATCCGAATATCCGATATGACCCTGCTAAAGTTTAGCATCTCGTATCCAAACACCCCCTCAGTTTTCACGACCACGAGTCGCTGGGCCCCGAACGCACGAGTCAGTGTGGACAAGTTGCTTCCGTCCGAAGAAACAAAGGAAACGACCCCTTTTCTTTTCTGGTAGGTTCCACAATGCTCTGGTCCGGTGCAGTGACATCCTCTGCTGGCACTTGTCTCGAAGCAGAGGCATGATCCACTTTGGTTTGGCTGCATCATTTGCTTGGGTCCATTAATTGTTGCAAAGCTTGATCGTTCCGTAGGACTGGAACTGTGAAAGGTTGCGCAGCCGACAATGGCCTCGTTTCCTCGTCTGTCCTCTCTGCGAGGATCATGGGCAACACAGCGACCGACACCACATTGGTTAAACACACAGTGGGACGTGAGAAAGTAACATCGAACGCATAGCGATCGGAGAAAGCTATATTACACTCCAGTGGTTTTTCCTAGGCTCTCACACTTGAAGTTTTTTTTGGCGAAACGACAAACACCACGTCTATTTTCTTCTTCCCCTCCGGCAATAGCACCGATAAGCCTTTAGGGTTAGGTCTCGAGGTTTGGAGGTTGGGATTGCCTGTAGCCTCTGGACCTAGAAGGAGGTTCGGGATGGCTCACTGGCCATTGGTGGTGGGTGGCGGTTGAGACGGCGGTGGTGGAGGCGGTGAGGTGCTGCTGGAGCTTGGTGGCGGGGGATCCTCGGTTGGGCGGTGGAGGCAACAGGAGCGTGGAGCTTCAATATATTTGCGTTGGCAGTGGAATCGAGCGGGCAGCCCGATCGTAGCGCGGGAGAGACTCAAAAAAGAAGACACGAGAAGGGGAGCAATGCTGAAAGTGGGCGCGGTGGTGGAAAGTGGTGTCTGCGGTGCCGGGTGCCACTGGTGTCGAGCGGGAAGACGAGGGCGGCGGAGTCGAGGACCTTGGTGTCGGGGCTGGTGGACATCGAGTGGATCTGACGGGGAAGAAGATAACCATCGGGAGAAGATGATAAGGAAAGAGAGGAAGATTCCATAAGAAATGTTCAAATTCGATCGACGGCTAGGAATTTCGAGCGTGGAGAGACCCTCCAACACCATCCTTTTTTCATTAATGGAAAGGAAAATCCTGTTTGGTAGAGTTACATCTAATTCAGATTCTCTATGGGAGCTGATTCTATGAGAGAAGTGATTCTGTGGCTGAAAGTGATTTTCTAGCACAAACTCTTAAAATTAGGATGGAAAATCATTTCATAGAATAAGGAGAAACTACTTTTTTAGCTTTTCAGCTCCCAGCCGTTTAGTTCATTTAAGAGAATCAATCGACAGAATCAATAGAAAATCACTTTTCTTTAAAAAAATATTGTTTGGCAGAGCTTCCGCTGAATTCGAACCTAGGATCATCTCTAGGAGTTTGTGCTATGAAGCCGCGCCCTGCTACAGGAAGACAGTCTGATGCACCCGAGCTCGACGACACCTTTGGCGCGTGTGAGCGCGTTCCGAAGATCTCAGCGAGTGGTCAGGGCCAAGGACGATTGCCGCCGTGGACCTCCACGAAGCTGATCCGGCGACGGCGACACGGCCGCGAGGCAGGGGAGAGTCCTTTTCCTTTTGGCGCACCCCCGCTTTATTCCAAAGCAGAAAAGCATCCACCCGTCGACTCCCAAAAAAGCCCCCCGTCGAATCGAAACCATATTCTCTCGCCCATCACCCGCACGACCTCGCCACGACGACGCCGCCGCAAACCCCCCGCACCAAGCAAACCCAAACCACACACGCACAGCGGAAGCCGAGCGAGCCACCACACCACTGCGCGCCAAGCGGCGATCGGAGGCGATGGGGTGCGGCCCGTCCAAGGAGGACGCGGAGGGCGGCGCGGCGTCGCGGTGCCGGGAGCGGAAGCACCTGCTGCGGGCGGCCGTGCAGGCGCGCCACGCGCTGGCGGGGGCGCACGCGGGCCACGCCGCCGCGCTCCGGAACGTCGGCGCCGCGCTCTCCGACTACGCCGCGGGGGAGGCCGACCGCCACGACGCCGCCGTCGTGCCGCGCTCCGCCTCCGCCGCCGCCGCGCTGGGAGCCGCCGCCCACCCGGGGGCCGCCGCCGCCCCGGCGGCGCTCAAGGCGCTCCCACCGCCCCCGCTCGACGCCGTGCTCCCGCCGCCGCCGCCGCCGCTGCCCCCGGGCGCCGAGGACGCCGCGGCGCCGCTGCAGCGGTCCATGAGCGCGCCCGACATCCCGCTCCAGCCGAACATCCGGAAGGCCCGCTCCGGGGAGGCGCCCATCATGGAGGAGGAGGAAGGCGAGGGCGAGGGCGGGGACGACGACGCGCCGCGCCGCCGCCGGGGGGAGGACGACCCGCAGCTCCAGCCCCCGCCTCCCCCGCCGCCCGCGAACGCGCCCCCGCCCTCGCGCTCCCCGCCTCCCGTGCCCGACCGCAAGCCCGCGCCGCAGGAGGGGGATTCGTTCACCCAGTACATCTTCGGCCCCAGCGACGCCGTGCCCGTGCCGCGGCCCACGCTGGACCCCGGCGCCGAGACGTCGTGGGCGGCGGAGCGGAGGGACCCCGCGCCGCCTCCGCCTCCGCCCGAGACCGACGAACAGCCTCCGCTGCCACCGGAGACGGTGGCCGAGGGCAAGAAGCTGGCGGTGGAGCCCGTGGCGCGCCGGGCGGCGAAGGCGTCGAGGAAGGCGGAGGGCAAGAAGGCCAGGATCGCCATGGTGGCGCCGCAGCCGGTGAGGCTGGGCGATGTCCTGCGCAAGCTCGACGAGCACTTCCTCAAGGCGTCCGAGGGCGCGCACGAGGTGTCCAAGATGCTCGAGGCCGCACGGATGCACTACCATTCCAACTTCGCGGACACGCGAGGTACCTTCCATGCCTGCTCTGCTCCCAATCCCATCCTCTGAGCTAGAGTTCGATTCTAATCCGTATCGATTATATCAAAGAGAATCTTTTTTTATTCTTTCATGGATGAAAATGCTTACGGAACATTGCATCACACTCGTACATAAATAAACTTCAGAGCGCCATAGACAAGATTGTAGGGAGACGTGCAAGATAGATAGCCAATGTTTTGCTTGACACTTATGGGAGAGGTTGAACACTTGAACTGTTCCACATGATAGACTAAGACTTTGAGGGCCTTACTTGATTGCACTGTTAACTGCTGAAATGGGTTGGTTGCTTTGCTAATTATTGTAAAGGGATGATATTCTAGCTCTATTATGTGTTTGTTGAGGGGGGATGCTGTGTTTTTAAGGGAATGTGGCTCAGAGAGGCACAGGGGAATGTTTATTTATTTGTAATTCTTTTTGGGGATCGAGGTGGGGTTGGGGGATACACTACGTGGTGATTGCCTTCACTCCATGATTTATTTTAAAGTTCAGTTGAGCAGTCTCTATCTTGCTTATATTTGAGGGGTTGATTGACTGATACAACTCAAGTTGGTATATATGTGCAGTAGTCTAGGGATGGCATATCTAGTCGAGTTCCTTCGGTTGTTAACAGCAGGATCCTGTGTCTTATTAGGATTTGTGGACCATTCTGCAAGAGTGATGCAAGTCATCACTTGGAATCGCTCATTTAAAGGGATCCCTCAACCGGAAAATGTGAAGAATGAGTTGGATGATGATGAATGGGAAACACATGCTACCGTACTTGATAAGTTACTTGCATGGGAGAAAAAATTATGCCATGAAGTGAAGGTAAAATATTTCTATCTTGTTCATCACTAGTTTAAAACATAACTGTTTCAACCACTCATTCTGTTAGAAGCATAGCATTTTTCAATGTGTTCTCTGCCGCAACAAAAAAAAAGGATGATTCAAATTGCTGTTTATTTGTTTATCGTAAACTGTCTCTTCAGTTTTATTTGCATCAATAGCCAGAACCATGCATACTTGTCATTTAATTGTTGCAAAAATTACTCCAGATGTCACTAATCTCTCAGTTATTTTACCTCAGATAATTTTTTCCCACCTTCTCACTATTATCTCCTCAACTGGTCCACGAACATTGTAGCCATATTATTGTTAGGTTAGGGACCTTTGTACAACTGGCATTATCATTTCCTGCCCATATGATGGACCCCAGAATGTGAAACCATCCTTGTTCTTCATTGTTTTATTAACCTGTTTTGTTCTTACATCTGAGGGTGCATATTTTCTATTGGTACAGGAGTTCGAGGTTATTAAAGTGACATATCAACGGAAGCTAGCTGTTCTGAACAGAAAGAAGCAACGTGGTGTCAGTTCTTCATCAATCGAGAAGACCAAGTCCATTGTTAGTCACTTGCACACAAAATATATTGTTGACTCACAAACAATAGAGTCAACAGTCGCAGAAATTAACCGCCTAAGAGATCAGCAGCTTTACCCAAAACTCCTTGAACTAGTGAAGGGGTAAGCTCTTTTAATTTTTAAGTACCAACCACCAACCTCTATTGTTCCATTTATTATACGGTTTGCCTGTGGCTAGCATCTCATTATTTTAGTTCTTGACATGTAGGACCTTAAGTTCTTTTTTTTTGGTCGATTGTGGCAAGTCATTCCCTATTATGGAAAGATGTTCCTTTACATAAATAACTATCAGAAGAAATATTATATAGCCTTCATAGTGTACCATCCACACATTTTCTCAGCCAGATGAATAAGTGAATGTTGAACTTCTGCATACTGCAAGTAACGAATTAAGTTTTCACACTGACAGGTTGTCGCACATGTGGGATATTATGTACGCTCACCACAAAGCACAGCTTAGGATCATCACAGAGCTCAAATCATCTGATATCATGGTTGCTGCACGGGAAACAAGTGAGCAACACCATGAGCGGACTGTGCAGTTGTGGAGCATTGTTCAGGAGTGGCACGCGCAGTTTGACAAGTTCATGACATACCAGAAGGAGTACGTAGGAAGCCTCTACAGCTGGATCAAGCTAAATGTAATTCCCATCGATGCGGACCTGAAGCCAAACTCCTCGCAGCCACATGAGACTACACCTCCAATCAAGAGGCTGCTGCATGCTTGGCATGATATCCTTGAGAAGCTCCCAGATAATGATGCAAAGAAGGCCATACACACGTTTGCGGAGGTGGTGCACACGATCCTAGTTCAGCAGGAGGATGAGCTGAAGCTGAGGATAAAAATCGAAGAGACCAGGAGGGACCTTGAGAAGAAGAGAAGGCAATTCGATGACTGGGCGCAGAAAAATTGGGACAGAGGAGCAAGTATTCCTGATGGCAACAATCCTGGGCGTGCTGACCCAGCTGGGGAACGGAAAGCCGTGGTGGATAGGGTGGAGAATGCACTGAAGGACCTGGAAGATCAGTACAAGACCCAATGCAAGGTGGTCAGGGATAAGTCCCTCAATCTCCTGCGGTCGAACCTGCCAGAGCTGTTCCGCGCTGTGTCGGATTTCTCCCTCCAGTCAGCTGGGTATTTCAAGGGCTTGTGGTCGATCGCGCAAACGAATGACCAGCTGGATGACTAAGTTGCGGGTGCGTGTATATTTCGCTGTGGTGACTTATGTATGTATGTGTTGAGTGTTGATAGCTTGATCTGTTTTTATATGTCTGTCAGTTTTGAGTTGCAGTTTTTTTTTTATGGAGTCAATTTTGAGTTGCAGTTGTGCATAAAGGTGAAAGGGTGACTGGCTCTGGTTCTTTTGGAGCTATGGCTCTTGTATTGCACAATGTAGGTATAGAGCTCTGTATAATGTTGGAAAAAGCGATTACAATTTTGCTTTTTGAATATCACGGTTTAAATCCTGATATTTTGCAGCAATAGAAGCATCACGGTTGTTTTTTTTTTGTTTTTATAATCCTTATTGTTTATTCCGAGTTTGAATATTCGATGACACTACTAGTATGCTGCCCGGTTTGGTGTTTTTGATGACTTGGTCATTTTACTCACACGAGGGCAAAGTGCACATCTTGCATTACAGGTTAACCTGAAGCAAGAACACCCTTTATATATCTGGCCACTTGTTGGAGGTTTTTTTTGGGTTGTCGAAATATAGTATAAATATAAAATCAACATTCATATGAATTTGCGAATGTGGTGTGGACCAGGCTTAACTTACTATGCTATAATCTTAACTTACCGTGCAGTGCAAAAAAATCATCAGTGCCGATGGATTAGCACAAACAAATTTACCCGCGTCGATTGTCATCCCATTACTTTGTGTAGCACGATCCCGGAGGGCCTCACCTCATTCTTGGTTGACACTTGTGACTTGACCAATGCAGCCATCACATGGGGAGCCAAAGTCCATCATGTGACTGCCTGCCCAAATAAAGAATGTAAGGAGATGTTTAGGACAAATTTTGATCAAGAATTATTCTATTAATATTTATTTTTATATGATTCAAAAGTACTTTTGAATATGGATCTAATGACGAAAGGCAATTATTTTTTCCGTATGCACCAGAGTACCAGACTAATTCTAAAAATCATTTGAGCATGCCAGGATTACCAACCGCGCAGGACAAATGCCAACACAACGACCAGCAAGCACCAAATTAGTGCCAAAATCGCCAATCATGCAGCCGAGTAAACGTCACCTCAGACCTTACGCGGCCAATTTTCTTTATCGAATTTCTTTTGATTTAATTCCAATTCATTTCCACCCCCTCGTCGTCGCCTCCTCGTTCTCCAGGCTTTTGCCAGCTCGATCCACCAAGCCCAACAAACAAGTCGCGGACTCGCAGCCGCCAACCACCCGATGCCCACGCCGTGAGGCGCGCCGCCGCAGCCGCCGTTACTATGACCTCGCCGCCGGCCTCCACCTCCTGGTTCTCCGGCCTCGCGCGCGCCTCCTCCTCCGCCTCCTCCATGGCCGGCGGCGTCGCCTCCGCCCCGGCCTCCTCCGCCTCCCTCCCCGACGCGCCCGCCGCCGCCTCCAGGTCCGTGGTCGCCGCCGGCGTCGGCGCGGGCGCCGGAGTGGTCAAGCGGAAGCAGCTCCGTGGGGCGCTGTTCAAGTACGGGCCCAAGTCCGCGCAGGTAAACGGGCACTCCCCTCCTCCCCGCGATCTGGAGGTCGTTGGTTCGTTCGCCGCTGGGATTCTAGAAAGTTCTGGAAGTGGAGTTTTTTTTTTTCACCTGGCGAAGTTCTGGAATCCTGGATGCGCCTCGTGGCAGCATTCCGCCATTGCTTTCGCCGAGTGTTGTAGGAGCTGCTAGACGGGAGTCGTGCGGGGAAATCCCGTGGCTGGGATTGTTCTCGAAGCTTCCAGAAGGCCACCGCGCGACGCCACGGCCTTTGGAAGGGGGCTAGTCTTTTGCGACACTCGAGATGCGGGATCTCCCTTTTTAGTGGCAGGGTTCTGCTTTTTTAGCGAGTGGGACTCTACTCTACGTTTTCTCACGCATGTTTAAAATGTGATGGCTGCTTAGATTCCTGTAGAATAAAAGAAACTTCTATGATGTGCAACAACTCGCAAATGGTGGCGAATTTGCTTTTACTCAGCTGGCTAGGCAATTTGTTGTTTGGATTTGGGGGTAATTCTCCTTTGCTGATGTTACACGGTTATGCCCTTTTGGTTGCTTGTCATGTAGTTACTGTACCATTTCGTGTGGAGGAAAGGCTACTTAATATACAATGCTGACCCTTTTGGCATGTGGTCCTTGCGTGTAGGTGTTTTTGTGGTTTGCTTACCCCATATCTTAAGACCTTTTGCTTGTTAGCCTGAAAATTTTGTAGCTGGGCTTAGTTTCCAGTAGATTATGTTATGTTATAGGCTTTCTTGGTACTTCTATTTCTGGTACAAGACTGTATTTCAATTCTTTATTTATTACAGTGAGGGTTTAAATGGGGGTGATCTATCAAATGTTACTGGGTTGGGCAGCTTATTCTGCAGGGAAACATGTTCCTTTTTTTTTATTTGAAGATGTCCATTTGCAGTTTTTGAAAGTTGCGCTACAGATGCCTATGTTTAGTTCTTTTGGGTGCTCTTTAGTTTCTTTGAAATCTGTTGGTTTTTTTAAATGTTTGTATCTGAGCAAACCCCCTGCTATACACAAATTAACTTCTTTTGGATATACTTTTTCTAGCGCTGTGTTATTTAATGTTTTTTTTGGGTGTTATATAATGGCTTTGTAAGCTTTACTCTTCCTCTTTCAGGTAGCATTCAGAACTGGTGATTTTAACCATCAGGTGATCTTCATTGGTGGCCTCACAGATGGACTTTTAGCTACTGAGTAAGTTAAAAAAAAAATCTTTTTTGCCCCTTTGATAGTTGTGTTTTCACTAAATATTGGGCACAATATTTTGACTTAACATCCATACATGGAATTACTGTTGTGATCTGACATTTTTTTGTGCCATGGTTAATTGGGTCCATAAATTAAGACACATGGGAAATTGGTAAAAAAATTGCTCTTGATTGAGAAGTGAAGCATTATATCATGTAAACATATTCTGATTCCTGCATCCCTTCAACCAGTTCTTCGTTTTTATAACAAAATACCAAGTCAACTTGAAATACTGTGGGATTTGGGCTAGTAGCCTTTACACCATTCAAAATAAGTAACAACTTCGCTCATCCAAGTGATGTCACTATCTTATAATTGAAAGTGTGATCATTGTGGTGTTTCACATTTCTTGTGTTCCATCATGATCACCTCTGTTTAGAGTTCAATAGCGATTGATATTATGTTTTTGTAACTACAAATTCTAAGTGCTGTCTATAACTGCCAGGCTTAATTTGTGCCGGTAATGAAGATTTACTGTTAAGTGAATCTGTGTACCTTTTGGATCTTTTTAAGGCCAGGATGCTTGGTCACTCACCTTGCAAAACTGGGCCCATATGAATTATGCCTTGTAAAACCCAAATAAGTTGACTGCGTGAAAACTTAACATTGAATATTCTGGATGCAACATACAGTCGAAGTATTACAGTTTTCTAGCATCACTCAGAACATGTCTCATTAAGCTAATTAAATGGACCTACTAAAAAGCAATAAAAGATTGTGGAAAAAATAATTAGAATCTATAAATGTGAGAGAACCTAAAACCCGATAAATCTTATCACACTTCTATAAATATATATTTTTCTGATGCACACCTTATTTATTTTTGCATTGCAGATTAATATTTAATTTCATTTCACTAGTGCTAACTGATTTTTAAAAACCCTACAGCTACTTGGAACCATTGTCACTTGCATTGGAGGTTGAGAAATGGTCCTTGGTCCAGCCATTGCTTTCTTCATCATACACTGGATATGGAATTTCCAGCTTAGAGCAAGTATGAGCTTTAGTCTGGAAATTAAATAAGCCTTTTACTTTGTATAGATAAGAAGAGGGATTGTAGAATACAAGCATGCACTAATATCTTTGGGGTTGCTATGTTATGTAGCATGATGAAAGAGGATTTGCCATGTTTATGAAATGATTATTTCTATTGAAATTTACTCCATAAATGTATATGGTATTCTACATTTTTCCATAGAGAGCCATGCCCGAATTTCGTTACTGATTATGCGACTCAAAGTTAGCCGACCATGATGTTCTCAATTTTTTTAACCGAAGTCAGCAGGGGAAGCCCCTACCTATTTTTTTATAATTTTTTTTATTCCAGACCCGTTTAATTCGCTCCCACGGGGAGTCGAACCCAAGCCTGCTGGTGCTACTCAGGTGCTTTAACCACTAGGCTAGAGGCCCTTTTGCATGTTCTCAATTTTTTAACATCCTTATTAAACATTTCTTTTTGGCTATAGAAAGCTCTAGGTTTATCTTTATCTCACATCCAGTTACCTTAACTATTGAGCCTTAAGGTCACTTCAATACTGTGTGGAATTAGTTTTAGATATCAAAACTGAAGGTATTTCTTGAAAGGAAATTGCAGTAATCTGTGACTGTTTAAGCGACTGGCTACAGCATAATATTTGAGGTCCATAGGTCTCTTCGAGTTCAAGCAGTTCTGACATGCATTGATTTTGAAACGCTAAGTAATTAGAACATATTCATAAGTTCTCTAGGGCACAGTCTTAATCTAAATCTTGCATGTATGTTGCTTCAACATTCTTACCAGACCAACAGGGTTCTCTTATAAACCTTTATTTTGTAGATCGAGAAAGAATTTACTTTTGGTGCCCTTCCTTTCTTTTGATTAGATAAATCCCAGGATTCCATGGTTGATCTTATTATCTTGACATTCCCTTTCCATGCTATGGAAGCTTTCTTTTGACCTTGTTATTGTTTCCTTTGTAAATTCAGCTTTATATGCTAGCTAGTGTGATTTTCATGAAGTTTTTAAATATACACCTTTTGCTTTACTTAGTGCTTTGGGGTATAATGATATTAATTGATGAAACTTTTTGTCAATAATTATCACCAATGCCCTAAAAAAATATTTGTTTCCTTCGTCTTCTTCTGTTTTCCCCAAGTTCTACTGAATTTTCCGTTTTATTCTGTTTTCCTTTGTCTTCTGCTTTGTTAACTTATTTTATATTTTTCTGGTCTATGCATTGCTCATATATGTTTTCTTACTGAAGGACGCATTGGAACTAGATCAGCTCATCAGTTACTTAATAAATAAAGAAAATTCTGAAGGAGTAATATTGCTTGGTCACAGTACGGGTTGCCAGGTATGCTATTTCTAATATCCTCTACTACTTTACAGCTGTGAAATAAGATAACACTGACTCTTCTACGGTTGCCAGGATATTGTGCATTATATGCGTACAAACTTTGCCTGTTCGAAAGCAGTTTCTGGGGTCATTTTACAGGTATCTCCCTATCTATCTCATGTTCTGAGTGCATGATTAGAGGGGTAAAAAAATATTTAAATTCGTTGTGTGCGAAATTTCTTTGTTGATAAGAACTGTTTATACTTGTTTGAACTAATTTAATATTTTAATGATATCTTTGTGTAACTTCTATGCTAATCTATTCTTCAGGCACCAGTAAGTGACAGGGAGTATAGAGCAACTCTTCCAGAAACAGCTGAAATGATAGACCTGGCAGCCAAAATGATTAGCGAGGGTCGTGGTATGGATTTGATGCCTAGAGAAGCAAACCCAGATGCTCCCATTACTGCCTACAGGTATAGTTTTATGATTGAGTATTTGAGTTACAGGATATAGAGATTTGTAATAAGTCTGTTGGCATTGTTGGTGGTTTCACAAAAGCACTCAATTGTTTCTAATTGTGGTGCCAGTTGTTTGTTGGACACATATTTAGGATTGATAATAGCAAAATCCCACTTGAACTGGCAAAGATTCCCCTAACCAACAAGATTCGACAGTGTATCAACCTTAAACAGACTCTAATGCTATAAGCAGTTTGTTTATCCCTTTTTGTAAAACAAGTTTGTAAAAGAGATGCTGCTTATTAGTCATCTGTGTCCATTAGTGGCAGCAGCACCATATATGCCACTGCAATACCGATAGGTGTTGGTGGTTGGTAGCGGGGCTGCGTCCCCTCTTTAGGTAAATGGGAAGCCCTGGTGATTATCGAAAGCAATACAACTTCCAACTATATTCACTGCGCCCTTCCCCCGATTCTGTGATGGTCTAGTACAGTTAGAGCCCACAAAGCCCCACAAAGCATAATCTGCTACCAGGGACGAAGCCAGGAATTTTACTTGAGGGGTGCCAAAGAGCTTACGTAAATAACAAATGGTGCTAAGTAATGTTTTTTTTTATCTTTTTTACTTGTAAACCTAAAGAGCTATTAGAAGAAATGCACTGGCATGGGTGGAGCCATGGGACCCCTTGGTCCCCCCATTGCCTCCATCCCTGTCTGCTACTCCCTCTGTTTTTTAATATATGACGTTTAGAACAAGCTAATTAGTGTGAACTAATTAACTTGTCCTAAACAATTTATTTAAAAATGCAGTAATATATTTAAAGGAATTGTGTAGACCCGTGGTTCTTAACAACAATATCTTTCAGCTTGGTGTCGAAGTGAAACTATTTGTTGACTCTTTTTTCTGCAATAGGGTCAAAATTTGTCAGCATGTCTCCTAAGATTTGTTTGAAGAAGTTATGATTGCAAAATTAGCAATAAGGAACTAAAAATGTTTTCTCATCTCTGGTATTCTAATGCATACAAGTATATATGTAGGTACCACTCCCTTTGTTCATATATGGGTGACGATGACATGTTCAGTTCAGATCTAAGTGAAGATCAG
Source organism: Setaria italica (assembly GCF_000263155.2). Taxonomy (NCBI): domain Eukaryota; kingdom Viridiplantae; phylum Streptophyta; class Magnoliopsida; order Poales; family Poaceae; genus Setaria; species Setaria italica. Next base: position 7,166,237 of record NC_028451.1, on the reverse strand, counting down.
CTGAGGCAGAGACTTGGTCACATGTCAACCACACAGTGTCAGGTATGTTGTTCTGCTTCAGTTTGTTGGCTTTGTCTCCTAAAACCATCTTGTTGTCCAGGAATGGTTGCAAATAAGAGGCAAATCGTGTTCAGAATTTGCATTTTCATGTTGTCATTTTATAGTTCTGTAGTTCTTTATCAACCTTTAGTTAGGATGGTTGATGTTGATGGCAGTAATCCCTGTCCATGTGTTTAGTTAGTTAGGGTCATTTTCTTTCAGTAGTGTTGTTCACTTTGATTCAGTTAGAGTTAGCCGTTCAGGTGTTTTGGTCAGAGTCAGTTAGAGTCAGTTAGGAAGTCCTAGTCTTCAGGATCAGGGTGCTCTCATCCACAGGACGTGCTCCTGTTTGTTAGGGGCCACTATGGCCAGTAGTAGCCGGCTGTTAAGTCGTGTATTTCCTTCTATAAATAAGAGAGCAATGCAATCAGAAAAGCTGCCTTTGCAACACAAAATTCATGCGTGTGTGTGTTCTGAGTTCCAGTGAGTTGAGAGCTTACAGATGTTAACCAACAGCTTTTGCCATTCATAGTGGCACAAGAAGAAAAACAATGATTGAAAGAACTGTTTATATGCTACTTCCTCCAGTCACAATTAAGTGACACTTCTGACATCGGCAGTCTCCAAAACATAACATATTGACCGCTATAGCAGAAGTATATTATTATAGACTACTCTTGTTACAAATGTACCCTTATCCAAATTCAACAAATGAATAGTAATTTGTAAATTAACCATAATTTGGAACGATTGATTGACTTCTGATGACCCCAAAAAAGTCACTTATTTGTGTCTGGAGGGAGTACACAATTACAAGCTATCTGGCAGCAAAACTAACATTTGGTTAGTATTTGAGATGGTTAAGCTTGCAGTTGGTCGATCGTGCAAATCAAGTGCGGGTATTATTTCTGAACCACATCTTCAATTCTGGAGAATCTGGAAAAAATCTCTAATAATTACTAATAATTGGTCATCTTGAAGAAACTATTTATATTGTAGTAAGAAAAAAATGACTGTTACTCTTTGATTTACACTGTAAATCTTCTGACAAGTTTAGTTTTGGATGTGCTGATCTTCTTGTGCTGTATTTTTTTTTTGTATTTTTAGTATGTCTTTGGTGCATGTAATGACCGCATTACCCGGAAAAAAAAACATATTTGACCTTCCAATTTCATGCGTCATGTTGCATGCTAGGCTACCGCCTAAATTTCCTGTCCAATAGCATCGAAGATCTTTATTGCTTATTGGACATATAGCAATCTCTGCCATCAGTTTTTGCAATAGCAGCTTCGTCCATTCCGATGGACTAGTAACATAAGCTTCTGTGGTACCATGACCAAGGATTTTATCTAGTTTGATTTCTAATTCTCCAACTTCATGTTACTAGTCTCTTGGGACTTTGTTTTGAAGTTTGCCAGCTTGTCAAAGATGGCCATCAAATTGATAAGCTTCAGAAACATTAGTAATGCAAAGAGACTTCCGACAGGTAGTAGTCGAATTAGAAATCATACTAGACCCTTGGTTGTGATGCCTACGATGCTTGCACAGCTGTCCATTGAAGCTGAGACCAGTAGAGCAACATTGAAGTTGTGGATTGCTATGTGTCGACTAATAAATGGAGATCTGCGGGGCTACTGGAACTTATGTTAATTCCACTGTTTCAAAATCCTTACATAGAAGCCACGGAAGTTCAAATTTGATAGAACAAGTATTCTCATGGGGTGCAATTGGTCAAATTGTTTAAACAGTGAAAATCCCTTAAAAAGAATATGTAGAAGTGCTGAAAATTCTGAAAAAAATATCAGCTATAGGTGATATTATGTTCCAGATCCATGCAAAATTTCATGATCAAATTCAGTCTTATTTGTGATTGTAAAAAAGTGCTGAACCTCAGGCGTAATAGTGTGTTTTTTGGTCCCTTTTGTGTTATTGCAACTTAAATTTGTATCTTTTGTTTCTCACAAACCAAATTGAGTTTGCGCATGAGTTTTGCATGGATGTAGAACATATATTTTATGGGTGTATTATGATGGAAGTAATTCGTTGAAATTTGAGCAAGCATGCACTACTAACATTTACATTAAAACATTTCCTGAATGGTCAAATTGCACATTCTAGATTGAAAAGAAGTTTCTTAAAACTGTCTGGTTCAACATACGGCATATATATAGTTGTGTGCTGAATAATTAAATGGAAACTTCATTTTCCTTGGTATAATTTGAGGTGGCAATACAAATTCAATTCTGAATTATGCTTTGGCTCTTGCATTTAATAGCTTTAAGTGTTCTGCAGGTTATTTTTTCAATGGGGGACGAATATGTCCCTGAATATGTTGATAAGGAGGCTCTAGTAGACAGGTAAAAAAACAGAACCTAAATTAATGAATACTAAGGTGATTGACATTGTACTCATGTTATTGCTTCACTGCAGGTTGTGCAGAGCGCTGGGAGGTGCAGAGAAGGTTGAAATAGAGTGGGGAAACCATGCTCTGTCCAATAGAGTCCAAGAGGCAGTTCGGGCCATTGTAGATTTTGTTAAGAGGGAGGGGCCCAAAGGTTGGGATGATCCATGGAGCTAGATATAGCAGTCTTATCTCATTTGTAACTAGTCTATGATTTTCTCCTTATTTTTTTTCTCCAATTGTAACATTTTTCTTTTGCGTTATTGCTGGTCCAATTTTTATTGTAGTGATATGCTGGCTTATTTCTCAGTATACACCGTGTTCAGATATGGTGTATCTGTTTTGTAAATTGCAATGAGTTCCAAATCTTTTTGGTTGCCAAATCAGTATTTGGTGATTACAAGTTCTGTGATATTTCAACATGGAACCGTTGTTTTGATTACAAGTTCTGTGGTCATGCCTACGTTGTTTTGATGCACTTTATAATTCACAAACCAATTTCATTGTTTTGGATTACAAACGTTGTGCAAACTTCATCAGTTATGAAATGCATGTGCCCACTAATTAAAGACTTGTTGAATGGCTGCCTGCTTCAACGAGCTACATATCACCAGTTACCAGGGTTATTTTAGCTGTTTGTTTGATACTCTGTAATGTGATGATAGTTTCACTAACTCGTATCTTCATGCACGTTTTTGGGAGTTCTGTAATGTGATCATGCAGGGTGAGGTATTGGAAGCTTTGCACTGGTCGCATATACACTTGATGCCAGAGCATGAACCGTCTTTATTCCTGGACAAAACAGGTTGGTCAACTGTTCTATGTTCTTTCTTGTATCTTTCTTAAGCTTTTGTGATTTGTGCCATATTGTTTTACTTGACAGTCCATCATTGTCTCTTTATTTGAGGTTCTGTTTAGTCTCTTCATCCTAGATATTCCATCCGGAAAGGCCAAAAAAGTACTATAATTTGGATCTTTGCTCATGCTCTTTTAATGCTACGAAAAAGGTTTATTTGTCCTATTGGGCATAATGGTTTTCCATTAATTATAATGATCAACTTGCATACTTTTGTCCAGGTGCGCCGAAAGTCATGTTCTTTCTTAAACTTTCCGCCGGCAATTACGGTTAAGCATACAATGAATACATTTGCCAGATCTAAAATTCTAACTACAAAGGCTTATTTGTAGTGTGACTCTGTGAGAATAATCTGTCAGGTTGTGGTTCAATTCCGTTGGCCGGTTTATCGTGTTCCAAAGAGGCTATAATCCACATCAAAAGGTGCACATTCATAGGTGTGTAGATGAATATCAGGTGCCGAGATTACTTGAGGGGAGTGTATGACTATGAAGTCAGAAAATAGCGTCTCACATATATTAGATCAACCTAGGAGGAGCTAGGCGATTTTTCATTAAGAAGAATAAATAGTCATCCAAATTTGAACTAGAGGGGACTCCAACCTAGATGGTTAGAGTGCACGACCACACCTCCCATCCTAACCAGTTGAGCTAGGCTCACTTCCTAGAAAATAGCATCTCACACAGATTGATAGAATAAAATCAGGTGTCAACAAAGACTATTCTTGAAAAGTTGAGATTTGAGAAGTACATGGCGATGCAAATATTGTTCCATTATTCTGTATTCAAGGGTGGGAGAATTGTCGTTCTTGATGGACAGAGTGCATCCCACAACTAATAACCTGAGCTACCTAGCTTGCTAGGCTTCAAAATGCTATGGCTCTTGCGCCTAATGCGTGATTAGAGAATCGTAATCACGAGCTACTACAAAAAAGCAGTGCATTTGTGCAAGTTGGTTGACCATGGTGCATGGAGCACATAATCAGGTGGCCGAAATAGGGCACAACATATAACCGAAAAAGAAAGAAACCGTGAGAAAGAAAGGAATGACCACATGATGAGAATATTGCAAGATTAGAGTTAGTTGGAAGAAGAGGAAGTGCAAGAGATAGTGGCAAATACATGCGCCGTTATTCAGACAGTCCTTGCTCACAAATCAAAATTTTAAATTCTCCCACTTGCTCTTTTCCCATTACCTGCTGTTTGAGTAATGGGAATATTGCTTTAGGAATTTCAGGAGTTCTAACTAAGTTGTAGAATTTGAACAGAGGATGTAGATGTAGTTCGCGGTAAGGTTTTGGTGGTTAGGTCATATGTCCATGCTGCCACTCCTAAAATATTTCAGTCATATTCCTGTACTCTTATTTTGTTCCGCTTCTCACTTTTATTACTCAAAATTAAATCAAGAACATTTTTTCTGATACTAAATTTGCTATGAAACACCAAAACAAAATTTGCGTGAAACATAATTTCATGAAAATTCCAAAATGAACTCATAAGTTCAAAATAAACTGTTGTGCCTTAAATTTAATACTGTAATTCTTTCACAAACTGGTTACTTTATAGCTCAACCTTGAGGAGCCAATTTGCTGACATCTGTATGATTACTGACACAGAAAAACTAAAAGCAAAATTATATTGTATATAGCAAGCTGGTTCTTGTTGCGACTGTTTTTGTGATGATTGCTAAGTAATGCTTCACAATCATATAACTTTTAAGATACAAGGCAGTGAGGCACTGGCACTTGAAAGATTCCATGCATGCAGCACTATGCAGTCACTTGACGGATGAAAGTGATGTTGTGAACAGTCAACTAAGGCATACCAAATAAATTGGTCTAAAACTTTTGGAGCACCAGCATAGCTACTACTTGTTAAACAAGCTAATGCAAAAAGGAAATCACTACCAGCGGTCCTTGATGTAACATGTCCCTGGATCGGACTTGCCCACTACCAAGAACAATATCGTTCCCAAGATCTTTTGAAAACTCCCAGATTCAACCGGCAACGTGCAAGGGCTTCATGGTAGCTCTCTGCTGGTTCGTTGAGCTTTTATCTTATATTTCTTAAAAAGTTTTTTTGGGCACTCTCTAATTCTTCACTGTTTTTTGTATCTAATTCATGAATACTTATATTTTCACAAAAATTCGGGCATTTTGCTTCCAAAAAATACCATTCCTGGTGATGACTGTCATTTCGATTGGATCATCACCCCCTGCCCAAAACAAGATCATATACCCTGCTTGCAATTGGTTTCTTGTGCCAAAAGCAGATGTTTTTCAGGAGCATCGTGAAATCATGTAAACATCTCTTACACCTTTTTAAAACCTGGCCACCTGGGTGCGAGTGTCTTTGGGTGGCTTTGTAAGGGTTCTTTACCCCTTTTATCTTCTTAATATAATGATATGAAGTCCTCGTTTGAGAAAATAAAATCTTTTACACATATTTCTGAAATGTATTGTTAAAATGAACACAATTACCAAATGCCATGGATCGGGATGCCCTATATGCAAAAGTTAGTCAACATTTCTACACCATGATGTTGTATTTGGAAGAAGTGATTGTTGCTGTACGAGCCCAGTCTTCTATATTTGTAACCAATTAAAATGACTGTCCTCCACATATCATGCTTGCGAAAAGGGGGAACATTGGATTGTGGAGGTGAGTGGTGGGTGCTTCTAGTCACATGATGAGCCACTGATTTTTGTTTTTGTTTGAATTCCAACTTATTATAGCACTGTTGATGGAACCATCCATTACAGTATTGCGGTACCGGTCTAAGGATTCCTCAGCGATATGTGGATACATGATACACACTTGTCCTGTTCCTTGTTCTCTTCTCTTATAATATTGAGTCAATGTATTTGAAGCATAAATAAAAAACATAAAGTAAAACTTGTTGCTAGCTATTTCAAACGGTCAAAGAGTTAACTATGAGTTCCTGTCGATTTCAAATACATCCTCTGTGTGTGGTCAGTTTGGTAATACGATAAGCTATTGGCTGTTTATTTTTTGAAAGCTTAGTATCAAAGGAGGCAACTTTGTAAAGGAGACAGCATGCACATGAAGATGATAAGATAATATAGCTAGGCAGCCGGTTAAATAAGTCCCAGGATAAAACCTGTGGCCACAACAGGATAACATCGAACATTAGTCATAACCCAAAGTTGCGCCTTTCATCCCATCATCTTGTGCAGTAAAAATTGTGCTGATACTATTTGACACTAGGATCGTTGGTGATTAATTACACAGGCTGCTATGTCGGTACATACTTAATGGCTAAGTATTTTGATTTATTTTTTCTTTTAGTTTCTTAGATGGCAGTATGAAAAATAATGCGTCGGGAAAAGTTATATGCACTACTTTAACCATCTAGTTAACGTGGCATGTTCTATACTGTTACATGAAACTGAAAATATCGCTATTCACTGTTGTTCCATAACTGAAACATGAATTAGATTTTAAGGCAATGAAGTCAAAGTTGTTAAACTTGGGTGTCATACTCATACATAGATGGCCACAAACAAAGACTTACCAATCATGAACCACTATATCATTGTAATATGAAAAAGATGGCTGCTGTGCCTTTCCTCACTACTGATGATGAACATAAGATGGTTTGACATTGATGTGATGCTCACAATTGAAATGGAGTTTTGCAGGACTAGCTAGAAGCAACAGAAAAAGGCTGCGCTTTTCTTTACACTCCCAACTCTAGTTTCAGTGCTCCTACCTTTTAAATAATTTAATGGGTCGACCTGCAGCACTCATATCCTTTTTTCCTCTTCTATATATTTTTATAAAAAGTCGTTGTGTTATGTAAAGTGATCGATAAAGGGAAGCAGAACCATGAATCCTTTAATTCTTCTTATATGAGTCATTTGTTTTCACCAATGTGACACATGATTGAACTGTCTTTCAAAAATGTATACTTCCAGAGAGAAAAGATAAAATGTGATATATGCAATCAGACTTCATTAAAAATTATCAATACTTTTTGAATAGTATCAGATAATATGTAAAGACTGAAACTATCGCTTCAACTGTATTATAATTTTATTTGAGCTTAATTTGTGGTCTTACTGACTGTTTGTAACTGGTGCCGTCATGTACACTTCAGTATAATCAAATGGCCCAATCGTTTGGAATTCTGGATGAGGAATTAGCTAAGTAGATTTCATTTCTTATTACTACACGAGTGACCAAAAAATAATAACAATTTATTTTTTCTACAGCATTGCTATTGTCATGTTGCAATGTAAATAATGATCAGTTCTATATTTTGAAGATTCTGTCAATTATCTTTATGACATTCTTACTTGACGAGATGAAGTACATCAATTTTTTATGATTTTAATTTGGTTAAATAAAAATGGAATTTGATGAATCTGGACAGTAATAGTAAGAAATTTTAATTTTTGCATTGTATTTCAAGAGACATAAATATATAAGATGTTTCGGTAATGCTATAGTCCGAGCGTCCGGACTCGTGTTGCTTCTCCGGACGGTTACCGTGTTATGTAGCACAAGCATGTCCAAGCATTTTTCCTCTTCCGTCAGCGCAACTGTTATTCCTCTCCATTGTTCTGACTCTCCTCTCGATTGTTTTGACTCCAGCCACTTTTCTCTCTAGCGCACCATAGCAGGTACTAGCTAGGTACGCGCACAACCATGGAGATAGCGGCGGGGCGAGACCGCGCAGAAGGCTCTGGCCAGGTGGTTGTGGAGGCCGGAGAGCACGGGGTGGATGTACACCACCCTCTGGTGAGCGCTTCTCTTTGGAGGCGATGGGCCTTGCCTAGTAGCAAGAGTCGAAGGTGACTGGAGGAGCAAGTTGGCGACGCAGCCTAGCATGGTGTGTGGAGATATATGACCTGCCACCGAATCCCGCCGCCGCTGCCCGATTCATGGGCTCCAATGCATAACCCCAGCGGGCTAGCATCAAGGCGAGCGGAGGAGGCGCACGGGGGTGGCGGCTCTTCTTCCCGGCGGCGGGCGATGAAGGCACAACGGCCACCACCGCCCCCTGCGCCAGCCGCCGGAGGAGCTGCTCTGCCGGCAATGGGCTTGACCGCCTAAGGAGCTCCATGGGGAAGGGTGCCGAGCACCGCTCCCCTGCGGCTAGGGGTGAGCCGTGCCGGCCGCCGCCATCCTCCTCCTCCACCGTTTCCTAGCGTCGGATCTCGCTGTGCAGTGCTCCTCCTACCAAGTTTTGCTGCATGTTGCAAGCGTATGTTTCAAGTGTTTCAGATGTTCCAGAAGAATAGTGCAAGTGTTTCATGTGGATGTTGCAAAGTAGATCTAGATGTTGAGACGAGCTAATATTTTTATTACATGAAAGGCAAAACGGGGGCAAGCTTGGAAAGGGCCTCCTGCCCAGGATGTCCAAGGCAGCGATGCCAATGTGTGGAGGTGGAGCCAGCAGTAAGGGCAGCAGCAGGGAGGTGCAGAGGGTAAAGCGGTCCAGAACTATTGCACCTGATGATCACGTTCCAAGACTTGAGATCATTCACACACATGTTGCAAGTGTTTTATCTGGATGTTGTATTTTCAATGAGAGATTTGAATGTTCCATGCAACACGAAATAGATGTTGCGGCAGGTTTTTTTCCTCATCATCAACATATGGCTAATAAATTTTTTTCAACATGTTTTTTGATGTTGCAAACGGTGATTTTCTATGTTGCAAATATTTACTTTCTATGTTGCAGACGTTATTTTTTGATGTTGCGATGGACCAACGGAGCGTCCGATGGGAAGTTTTCCCATCGGACATCCGGGCGCTAGCAATGCCCAAGATGTTTTTAATTAATACGGCTATTCAACAGTGATCAACATTCGCTGTCTGTTGAGGATATATGGAAATGACAATACATATTTACAAGATGGAACTTGGCATTTTTAGGCCCATCGGGTGCTGACTGGGCAAGATGTGCCACGTCGGATGGGTGACGTGGCCCAAAACCAGGGTGGAATTGGCGTGGGGGTAATGTGCCCGGTTTTGACAGTTGAATGGTGTGATCTGTCTGATTTTGGAGTTGGAGTGCTAAAATCGGACGACCGTGACAGTTGAAGGTTGAAAAATGGATTTTTCTCTCTAAACTACTATGAGCTACAACCTTCTTCCTCCAAGTTGCCGTTAATGATCAGATATCAGTAATTTAGATCAACTCCTTTTTTCCTTGATATATTGAAGGGTGATTTTGAGCATAGATCAAGAACAATGTGGTCTCACCTCGCCCGCATTCTTTCCCTTCCACAGGTTGGAAGGAGTTTTAGCTGCTTTAACTTCCTTACCTAAGTATATATCATTTCCTTTTTATCATGATGTGCACCCACCTATTGTGATCACTTTAAAGCGGCATATATTTTCCCCCATGAAGCAATGCACTGATCATACACATACATGTTAGCGACAGCCTTCTTCCAAGTTGCACGTTAAGAATCATATCTCAAGGTTTAGAATGTCTGAAAGGGACAACTGCAAAATAAGATCTAAACAATTGAATAACATTAGCTATCTACCTTTATGTAGAATCAAATATTCAATCCTAAGAGCACAAGATTATGCTCTCTACCACAGTCCACAGTTATATCTTACTTAGTAGCTACCTTTGTATGAACATAAATAGCCGAAGCATATATGTAAAGTTTCTAAAAGTAATGGCTCACATTTCATTAGAAACTTAAGTGAGACTGAAATCCTGCATTATCTTTGTGGACCTTTATGGCTTGCTAAAATTTGCAGGAAATATAAAACCTTAGATATACATTGAAATACCAAGGACCACAAATTTCTGCAAATGATCTTGAACATTCCTTTGTATTTGATCTATGATAATGGGCGTATTGAGTAGTATTGTACATAGTACCATGATATTAATATGTGCACAACTGCAGATGACATGAATAAATACTCAAGACATATATCCAGGGGCAGATCTAGGGCCCGAGCTGCAGCCCGGGGCGAGATCATGGAGTCCCTTTAACATATGTGGTGTTTAGCCTAACAAAATGAGGTTTAGGAGACAAGATTAGACTGTTTTGGGCGTGATTCAACAGCTCAGCCCGGGGCGCAGCCCCGTTCTGGATCCACCCCTGCATATATCTTCATAAAGTTCTTCCCATGCGTGCGAACTAGCTGAGTATTTGATAGCAGCTTTAGATGACATGGATTAACGAGATAGTCACGCGTGCACACGCACATATGCATGCGCACACCATTTTTATCCACCTAATATGCTATTTGTTGATCATCAACAAGTGGTCACCAAAGATAATGGCAGTTACACGAAAGGCTAGCTAGAGAGCATGAACATACAATCATCCTCTTATACAATACTCAACTTGATCATTTTGTAACATCTTTTTGCCTTTTCTTGCCCCTTATCTTAAGAAATGCACCCCTTTTTACCTTTATTGTAATGAAGCACATAAAATTAAATTTGAAAGAACCAAACTTAAGCTTATGTAATCCCAAAAAAAACTAAAATAGACAAACCAAATGCGACGGTTCTAGTATTGTATCACATCGCCGGATGTATTTGCACCATTAATGTACTCACGCATGCAATCATCCAAACAAATGATGTCATGCTGCTTGTATTAATCTAGTTCAAGTTCCCGGTTTGGCTTTGTATACTGTTGGCAATGATCTTATGAAGAGGATGAGAAGAAACATCAGAGATGCTCTAGAGACAAGAGGTGTTGGCATTGCTTTGGAAATAGATTAGGTTTAGTGCATCTGTGGGGCATACACCTCGTCCTTCCATCCCTTTCATGACCACCTTTCCTCTTCTAGCACAAGTACAAGCACAATGATGCATGTCAGTTAAAGAACGGCTACCAACTTGGAAATATATATGATTTGGCAAGTGCACGCTTGACTAACTACCCTATTTTCCTTTAAGGCTGGCAGCAAGAATGCTTGAACCCACAAAGATGTCCATATAAAACTTGTATAAAATCATATCTGAAAAGGTGGTACCCAATCTAACGATCATCACTAATCCCAGCTTAGCTATGCCTATGAAATAAACAAATCTAAAAGAAGGGACAAGCGATGGTGTTACCTTCATTAACAAATATTAACAATGATAAGTAAGGAAATTCCTTGACCCTTGCTTTGAGCTAAGGTTATGCTTGCATGGGACACTATTCTCACTCTAAGAAGTGAATGAATTCGAAACTACCGTTAAAGACATACCATGCAACTGTTTATAGTGGATATATATCCGTCAGTAGTGTTTGTCCTAAACTACGAAAACAAGTAGTTTGTCAAATTTGAAACTTTATCTTCTCTTCAGTATCTTTGTCTATAATAATTGGATTGTTATGTAACTACCGAAAACCAACTCATTGTAGATTGTAATTTGGCGAGCATTGTTAGATGACTGTGATGGCTAGTAAATTCTACTCACTCTGATACAAGAAGTAAGTCACTTCGAACACTGACACAGTTTTTAATATAATATGACACTTTGACTTGTAATTTTTGGAGAAGTGTACTATTTTAAAAGGGAGTTATTATATAATACCAAAGTATTTTCCATGATAATAAATCTAGTAGCATCAACCATGCTTGTCAATCTATATAAGTTTTAATGTGTCGATGGGCTGATTTAAAGAAGCTTGACCAACTAGAATCCTAAAACGAAATATATCTTGGGATAGGAGAGAGTAATAATCCAATCACACAGAAATAGCGTCCACACTAGCCACAATTTTTTTAGTTTGTTGCGGCATCCATATTTATCACCCGGATACGTTAAGCTCGTCCTTAAAAGGAATCCCTCCATATTTCAACAGATTAATCTTAATCTGTGAGTCTACTTAGGATACCTATAGGAAAAAAAAGGTTTGTTAATTTAAATTTTTTCAAAGTGCAGATAAATGTGTCTAGTACGTACTATAAATAGGACTAGTATAGCACAGAAGCATTTATTTTCAATTTGATGCCCTAAAACTGAGAACAAAAAGTAATTTAAAAACAGATGAAAATGAACAAAATGCTATCTATATGAATAAAATATTTGAAAAATATTGTAAGTAAATTTATGTATTTTCTACAATATACTAATCAAAGGGGACTATTTCAGTTGATTGGTCCTTCCTTTTCAATTTTTATAAAATAATTCGTAACAAAAGAACACACCCTAGCTTTGTATTTTACAGAAATAAGCTGTAGCTGTGTTATAGAGTGCCACTTCTTGTTTGTGGTATATATATTTAATTTATTACTGAAGGCAAATAAGTATCAAAAGACTATAAAGAATAACTAACTGTTAAACTCATATCTTAGTTATAGCTTTGGGAAAGCAGTTTAGCACAACAAAAGCTAGTGTACCATACTACAAATAAGTACTTTAAGTTCCGTACAAATTTTAGTGCTTCATAAATAAATTGGGACATCATTTCTGAAAAGCATAGAAAGATTTGGACGAATGGGACAAATGAATTGGAAGTTTTATATCGACTTTACTTTTCAAAGCAACTTTCTCACTAAAATGTCAATGCGTTAGTCCTCAGTGCTTAATTCTCGCTTTCTGTTCATGCTCAACAGGGATGTTCTTATTCCGTTCCTGGAGTGGTCAAATTAAGAAGCTAAAAGTTATGCTGCATACTACGAATTAAAGATTTTCTTTTTGAGAGAAAATGCTCGACTAATAATAGCTAGGACTAGATCTTGTCTAACACAAGACCATGTTAATCTATCCATCTATGCTTTCTTATCTACTTGAGAGTAATAAGTCGATGGAAGGGTAAAGAAAATATATTTAGAATCTTGTATTTTTTTTTCAAATAGTTAACTATTGATTGCGGCTAACTATACTTATGCTGTTTGTCAGGCCTATTGGGAGTTATATTCGTAGCAACTCCAAGAGTATCCTAAAAAATTCTTCCCCAAAACTATATATTGGGGGTTCTTCCAAAAAAATTTTCCCCCAAAAACATATCAGTCCACAGCAGATCGCTAATAAATAGCCCCCAATATTTCAAACACATGTCATGTCATCGTATTGGGCCCATCGAAAGGGACACGCGGGCGTGCGGTAATCAGGATTGGGGGAGGAATGCCAACGCTAAAATATACGCGGTGGCAGGCTATTTTTTAGCGTCGCTAAAAAATTGGGGAAGGTTTAGGTGGATTGTTGGAGTTCATTTTTTCTCTCTTTTTCCTAAAAAAGGTATTGGGGTAAGATTAGCAGCCTCTTGGAGTTGATGTGAAGCATTTTTTGGTTTCACATTGTCCAGAAGAAATTAACCGTTGGCTTGTAATCTGAAGATTTGGAAGACAATGCAGTTGGATACTATTGTGGTACCCGACGAAGGGTGAGAGCCAGGAAAGGGATATGAAGAGAGGTCTAACATGCTACATTTATCTTTAGTTTAGAAAATACGGAGCAAGAAAAATTGAATATACACTATTAGTTACACAAGTGAACACTATTTGTGCTTAATTTAGACCTGTCCGGAGTTTTCTCTACGAAATATTCGATAAAGGATTGCAGTATGATTTTGATTATTTTCTCTCTCTAATATTTATGTTAGAAAAACATCTTAATTTCATACAACAAATCTTCCATTTCTATTTGAGTGCAAGGCACGCCAGAAAAACAGATAAAAAAAGATCTGTCCTTCCTTAAGCATGCCCATATATTCCCAACCATAGAGCTTGGAAGAAGGAACATATCAAACTCCAAATATACATGTAGCTAGGATTTTTTTCATAGCTGTCTGTACTCGTGTCTGTAGTCCACTAACACTACAGGAGTCAATAAGGATGATCGAATTATCATCACATTACTAGTATGTAATAATACATATTTAAGTACAGATAAATATATAAATAATGTGACATTGCTCATCTCTCTCATCAGACGGACATATTTAAGCACACGCTCGATTGCACACCAGGTATGCACGTTGTATCGACAAGCGAAAAAAAAAAGGAGAGAAGACTACAGGTTCTACCTCTGCAATGATGGAATATGCAACACAATTTATCTGACTACTCTTCTGTCTTGGAGATGGAGCGTCGTTTTTCGTTGGAATTTCAAACTTATAATTCTCGCAATAATTACACTAACCTCTATAGTTTTTACTGTGAAATTCCAACGTTTTTCCAACATAATTTAAGCTCCCCTGTCTCACTTTCCTTTCCTGATGATCTCGGGCTCTCGGCCAATGCCGTCGTCGCACCAAGCAATGGTGGTGGGTGGCTACTCCGCGCTTACAGCCACGCCTTCTCGTGAAAGCAACTGCCAACGGCGAGGCGCCGCTTGTGGCTACACTGCGACGGCGGCCGCCGGCGTGGGAGCGAACACGGGCACTTCAAGGGCCAGATCATCAGCCATGGCGGCGGCATCGTTGTGCAGGAAGGAGCGCACCACGTCGATGCATGGCGCGGCGACGAGCCGCTGCCACGCCTCGTCGGCGTCGTCGCCGCGCCGCCGGAAGACCTCCGTGGCGTCCACGCGGCGGACGCGCCACAGCTTCGATAGCCGCTGGATCTTGGCGCGCTGCCGGCACGCAAGCCGGCAGGTGTTGGACTTGATGTCCTGGACGGCGGCGGCCAGCAGCCGGTCACGCTCGCCCTCGTCGTCGCCGGACCACCGCAGGTACGCGTCGAGCTCGGGGGCGCCAATGGCGCGCCAGATGCCGCGGGAGTAGTCGGCGCGGCGCCGGTCGAAGGCGGCGGCGATCTCGCTGACGAGGCCGCGGGCGCACATGTCGTCGACGCGGCGGGCCACGTAGCCGCGCAGCACGGGGAGCTGCACGTCCACCCAGAGGAAGCAGCAGTCGAACCGCTCCCGGAACGCGCGGCGGTCGCCGTCGACGAGCTCCTCGACGTACGAGTTGGACCCGCCGGCGATGATCGCGAGGCGGCCGCGCGCGGCGATCGCGCCGGCGGCGCG
This sequence comes from Setaria italica, assembly GCF_000263155.2. Taxonomy (NCBI): domain Eukaryota; kingdom Viridiplantae; phylum Streptophyta; class Magnoliopsida; order Poales; family Poaceae; genus Setaria; species Setaria italica. The sequence continues at coordinate 7,151,025 of NC_028451.1, read as the reverse complement.
GGACGCCTCGCGCCGGAAGTCCGCGGCCGTGAAGTCGTCGTCGGGGTGCGCCACCCCGAGCAGGTGGTGTGGCACGCCGGCGCGCTCCTCCTCTGTCACCTTGTTCGTGGCAACGTCCAGGCCGGCGTGTACCTGGATCTTGTCGGAGTTGATCACCTCGCCGCCGAATTGGAGGGCGAGGTCCACGGCGAGGCGAGACTTGCCTGTTCCCGTCGCGCCCATCACCACCACGGCCTTGTGCTTTGCTCCCACGTACCTATTGACGTTTACGAGCGGTGGTGGCGGCGGCGCCGGTGGCATGGGAAGCGCCATGCCCCGTTCCAGCCGCTTCACGTCGATGGGAGGTTCTACTAGCCTTGGGAGGGCGGCGGCAGCGGCGGCGATGGCGGCCGTGGGCGCCAAGTAGAGTGACATGGGTTTTGTCGGGATTATGTTGCTAGCTTAGTTAACACTGCTAGGTGGTCAAGAAGTCCTTGAGATCTTCTGGTAGTTAGTTTGTGAGTTGGCTATGGATGTGTTGGGTGGGTATTTATAATGTGATGGCTAAACAAGTGGACAAAAGGATTCTCATTGCAATACAAAATGCGGAGCAGATTCATACGGGGTTTTTATATGATTGAAAACAAATGCATGACATAGGGATTTCAATCACAATAATGCCCTCGATCTAAGCAAAAAGAGACAAGCTGCATAATGTTGCCAATGATGAATCAGAAATGAAATGCCCGGAATTTGATAAATTTGACCAAATTACCGATATGGTGGACACCTTATGTAGATTCAAACATGCCTATTTGTAGTTTTGATTTTAGCAGTTTGTTTTTCTGATAGCATTGAGGGAATGCATGCATAGTGTGCATTTGGCTTCCACTACAAATGTTCATGATGCAAGTGGGCCATGATCTGTTTACAAAGTGGGGCTGTGGAATGAATTAGTTTTGATGAACTGGCGCTTCTTTAATTGTTATATATGCAGCGAATAGTGTGGGTCTAATGAAAGGATCGGTACATTTTGGAGAAAAGATAAAAGGAAATCTAACCAGAAGAGATTGTTTGAGGATTCATTTTCTATACACTTTAATCTGTCTTCATGTTTCAAATTTCAACCGACTAGCGGTTACTAACAAACCTAAAATTTGAATTAAGCATAGTGATAAGATCTGTGGGACTCAACACATAGTATGAAGTACTCTTAAGATGGTGACCTTAGCTTTGATTCCTGGGTTAGCAACATAAGTCACCTCCTCCACAATTTAAGTGAAGAATGTTTGTCCAAATAATAATATACAAATTAGGGTAATATCTTATCCAAATCCTTCTATTTTCTAGAACACGCAGAAGAGCTACGTGTGGTTGCGCTATGTGACTATGTCTCGAATTTCCAGACTTGACCCAGCCTTGCGGGATCAGCGTGATCTCGAAAACCATTATGAGCAGAAAGATTCAACAATAGATTTTGTGTTCCAAAAATAAATTGGATGCAGGTCAACAGAAAGGACCGATTGAGCTGAGCTGTATGTAACAACAAAATTCGCCTTTACAATATTACCTTCATATCTCTGAAATTATTGTCCAAATCATGAGTAGACGCAGATTTTCCGCGTATCTTTCACAGATACAAATGGCACAAAAAGGGGTGGGCGGTGAGGAGGAATAAAAAGTAGTACAGTTGCACTTAGATAGGCAGGTCGTGGAGCGCACGAAGCCATGCGCAGTTGCAACGAGTAAGCATGTATTAGATTTAATGCAAACGTGCTGCTGATTGCAGATCTGTGGACCTCACATGTCATGCAAGATTATTTGCCTTGAGATCCTGTGATCCAAACATATACGCGGATCAAACACGGAATAAATGGTCGACTTGTTCTCAGTCGACACCAATCAAAATTGTATCTTTTTTCTTCTGTTCGAGTGTATGGATAGTCGGCCACAGAGCACTCGTAAGTTGCTTATGGACAAAGTTATTATAGGATATTTTTCCTCCTATAAAAACAAGTTTGTGTAAGACATACACAGATATATATAAAAATGGGGGATTTGAGGATTTTCAATCCTTGATTTCACATCCTTGCCAGTCTTATTGTATGGGCCTTTGTGTATGGCATGTGGGCCAGGAGGTGAATTATGAGCTGCCAATAACAGGGGTGGGTATAATTTAGAGACCGAGAACCAAACCGAAATAACTGGGACCAAAATATCGTTTAATTTCACTTTGAGCTAATTGAATTTTAGTCGGTTAATTGGTTCGAACCCTCGTTGAACCCAAAAAACCAAGAGATGTCAAAGAGGCTCGTGAACAAATACTACTCCAAGCCCATAGAACCCCTAACCATTCCACGTATATAAGCAAGCACTCGGCTCCAGCCACTCTCCCCGGTCGCCCCTAACCCTAGTCACAATGGCGGCCCTCCCCGGGGGGAGGGGGTCTCCATCTGGTGGTTGGCGGCTGCTCCCTTGTATATGTGGTTCTAGAGCCGGAGGTGATGCCTTCTTCGATATCTGGTACCACCCCTTTGCCATGGCAGCCGCTTCTTCGATCCCTTATCTGGCCCTTCATTGATGTTGGCACCCATTGTCTTCCTCGGCATGCAGTCCTGCTCGCCCATGACCGAAGATGATGAGCGTAGAACCACCTTGGAGGTAAATAGTGAGTTGCCAATTAGGCAATTACATGGACATAAATAGTAATATTAGGTTTTGTTTTATGGGTCATGGTTGAATATGTAACCACTTAAATCTTCTCTATCACTTACTTTAAATATATTCTTAAAATCGTAGCACTCAGACGCTAGGGAGCCTATGAGTTGTCAGCTACCAAAGACAAGGTTGTCCTTCTTCATCCCTACATGGATCTATGTGTTTGTTGCTGCAGATACTAAATCAATTTTTTATATTTATACTTTCTTGATGCTGGGATACCTTTTACTACAGTAGATCTAATTGTTGCAGTGGATGAACTTTTAGATTTTTCTAGATGTTTCGGCAGTGGATATTTAATTTATATATTTTTTAATGTTGCAGTAGAACTATGTTTTTATCGATGATGCAGTAGAAAAGGTTTTAGCTAGGGCCTTGTTTACTTCCAAAGTTGGGAGTTGCAAAATTGGCATTTTGCCATAAATGCGACACTGTAGCGTTTCGTTTGTATTTGTGAATTATTGTCCAAATATTGACTAATTAGGCTCAAAAGATTCGTCTCGCAAAGTACAACAAAACTGTGCAATTAGTTTTTGATTTCATCTACATTTAGTACTCCATACATGTACCGTAAGTTTGATGTGATGGGGAATCTTCTTTTTCCATAGTGTCAAAGTTGGGAGTTTGGAGGGAAGTAAACAAGGGCTAGGATAAAAGCCTAGCCTGGTAGCTTTGGCAGATGACACTTACAGATTTTATCAGGAGGACGGCCATGGATGGAGCACAAATCGCTCTGCAGCAATTGACGGCTAGAGATTTGCCTAGAATATCGCAAGTTTTTTGTGGTAATATCTGTAGTATTCTTGTAGAACTTTTTACTATGAACAATTATAAAATTCCTGTGCTTGAAAGATTATTGCATCTCTAATTTTCTGAATTTATAACCACATAGGGGCCACTTGTGGGATATCTATCGACCAGCGCCAAAACCTCTTGAAATATTCTTCATGGATATCATTTGTGCAGTTGTGCCAAGCATGACCATCCAAGTACCTTATCAGTTAGGACTTGGGACAAAGACGCACAGGTGGTTAGCGGCCGCACCAGGAGCAAAAAGGTATGTACCCCACGAGCCACTGACCTCTTGATCTAGTCTATACTTTAACAAACTGGTGGCAATGGGATACGAACAGCTATACAACGGGAGTTCTGTCGAAAACTAATCATTCATCCTCAGCCTTAGTACCAGTTGATTTTCAACCCGGTACTAATATGAGCATCAGTACTGGGTCTAACAACTAGTCGACAAGGAGCCTCCCGTGACCCCCTTTAGTACTAGGTGTACCGGTTGGAGCCTCCAACCAGTACTAATGTGCCTGAGGGCCTTTAGTACCGAGGGAGGCCTCCACCCGGTACTAAAACCTCTCTCCGACTCCTCTTTCCCTCCCTTATCTCCCCACCCACTCGGCCTTATCTCCCCACTAGCCACTCCTCCCTCCACACAGCCTCCTATCTCCTCCCTCTCCTCTCTCACTACCGCAAGCGTAGGGGGCCTCCCCGGCCACCGCCGGCACGTGGGCCGCCGGCCACCGCCGGCACGTGGGCCGCCGGCCACCGAGGGTGCAGAGCCCCCCAGCCACCGTGGGTGCACGGGCTGCCGGCCATTGCGGGAGCAGGGGGGCCTCCCTAGCTGGCCCCCGGGGCCGCTAGCCGCTACCGGCGCGCGGGCCGCTGGTCCCCGCGGGCGCCCAGGCTCAGCCGCTTCCGGCACGACCTATTCTCTGGCTACTGCCAGTGCGCCGGCCACTGCTGTGGTGAGCGGGTGAGGAGGCCCGGCGGTGTTTGCTGGCAAGTGGGTGAGGAGGCACAGTGGGAGGCCTGACGGCGTAGGTGAAGCTCTCGTGTGAACTCTGTGATTTTAATTCTTTATATGATTCTTGTGAAATGTGTGGTAGTGATTCTTGTGAAATATATTCTTGTGATTTGTGATGTGATTCTTGTGAAATCTATGATTGTGATTCTTACTGTGAGCGATTGTGAATTTTTTTGATTCTTGTGAAATCCGTGTGCGCATAAGGAATTTGTGATTGTGATTCTTGGAGAAGCATGCGCTTTTGGAAGCTAGAGCAGTGGTATAAGCAACCGGTACTAAACCCCTTTAGTACCGGTTATTTGACCCGGTACTAAAGAGACCCTCTTTAGTACCGAAATAGCAATACCGGTTGCACAACCAGTACTAAAGGGGGGTTTACTGAAGGTGCATTCCCCAGCAGTGTGTGGTTGGCGCCAACAGATACATGCTTAGTGATGATTTAAAATACACAGTGCTAAGCAAAAGCTCAGTCATAGAAGCATCATCACATAAGGCTAGGTCAGAGGGGGACGTGCAGATGCTTTTGCTTCTTTGTGTGTCCGTGCCATGTTGCTATCCAGTTGCACTATGTGTTTGGGAAGATGCGTTGGTCTAATTAGAAATTTTCAAGGATAATTTGGCAAAAGGTTTGTGAGAGACATAGATGCTCCATGAAGTAAACAATGGGCTGGTAGCTACAATTTAAAGACCATTAGCTCTGATACTCATCATTGTGTCTCATAGTACTAGATCGCGGTTGCAGATTACTTATAATGTAAGGGGGAGGTCTGAATGCGAAAGATTGAAAGGAAGTATTGGCGAAAAAGTTGGTCGAGGCAACAAGTCCAATGAGAGCTCTCGAGAGGTAGGGCTCAAGCTTGAAGATAAAGGTAGTACCAGAGCAAGGAATAGGCCTGTTTGGAAATCGGAATTTTTTTTGGATCCTCTCTCTCTTTCTCGAAGAGTTGGTGACGTGCAGTCTACAGAAATGCCCTTGGAGAGTGAGAAAATTTTACAAGCCACCCCAGCCTATCTTAATTGTAGCCCAGGGGCGACAACGTACATTCACATTGACGGGCCCTCTATCAACCTGAGCTTAGTCAGCGGCACTACCGCTAAGGCCCATATACTGTAGCAATTGTTAGGGAGTGGCGCTCTTCCCCGCTACCGCACAACATCTCATCCGTGCCGGCGCGAAAACCTCATTCGCACCGGTGGAAGGACCGGCACCCCTAAGCCGATACGAATGCGGACGGTTATTTGTGCCAACGTTGAAGCCAGTACGAATAACAGCCGACGTTGAAGCTGGTACGAATAACAGATTATACGTGTTGGTGGGATATCATGCAGGATAGTAAAAATAGGAATTTATAATGCAAATAGCAAGTCACAAGTCACACGTATTTCGCGTGAAATACGCATGCGTGCGGTGTCCAGCATTCAAACTCATGACCTACCCCCTCACACAGTACTTCCTTGCCATCTCACCTATGGCACGTACCGGCACACAAAGGGAAGCTCTATTCCTTTTGACCTTTGCTGTCTCATATTTGGATTCATATTTGGATATCTAAATGACTTCAAATAAAAAACTGTCAACTACAAAGTTGTAGATTTCATGGAAATAAAGAAGAAATAGACCTGAAATTATATACATCATCTGACATATGAACAATTGTAAATTGAAAAACTTTCCACTACAAAGTTGCAGACCAAGTTGAAATCTAGAGCTTTCGTATAAAGTTTGTCTTGATGCGAGTCCGTATCACATAGTTACAAAATTATAAATAAAATATGAAATTCAAATTATAAGGGAGCACACAAAAAGTATACTAAAGTTATAATTTTGGACATCTAAACTATTTCAAATTGAAAACTGTCAACTACAAAGTTTTAGATCTCATTGAAACGTACAATTTTCATATAAAAATTGTGTCCATCAAGTTCATATGTAAAAGTTACGAATTTTTCGAGTCCATGCATGAGAAGGCGCGAGTAATCCTTATTCGTGCTGGCTCTATTTAGGACCGGCATGAATAATCCTTATTCGTGCCTGCTTTATTTAGAGTCAACACGGATAGTGGATTATATGTGCCATCTCTATTATGTACCAGCATGAATGACTTATTCGTGCTAGCTCAATATGACCAGAACAAATGAGCAGATACGAATGAATGCCTTTTGCCCCAGCATCACTAGCCGAAGTCATGCAAAGGACTAGAAGGGCCATGGCCATTTCTCCTTCATGCATGGAAAGTAGCCGGAGGAAGCTACTGCCTCATGTAGAGCAGCAACCCCGAAGCCCCTACCATCTTCGTCGTGCCAATTTCCAAAGGGAAGAGCTCAACCCATTCCCTAGATGGGAAGGGCCTGCACAACATAGCCCTAGTCTTTGGTCATGCTAGCCATTGATGGCACTATACTTCAGGGCTCTACCATTTTGTACGATGGTTGCAAAGATTGTCTGTATGGTCCTTGTGTGGTGCTAGAAGAAAGGGCCCATGTGATCCAATCCCCAAATAGTATATATCCCCCTACATCAAAATTTTCTTATGGCCCAGCTCCCACGTGAAAAGAGCCCACGTACGAATAGCACCTCTCATCTGGAGGTATTCAGGGTCTTAGGTGATGTGGGCAAATACTTTTCCACTAGATGCATATGCACGCGTGTGTATACTCCAAATTGGGTGGACACCAATATCGAGTCTAGAACTTAACTTTTTATGGCCTCACTATACAAAACATTATTAGGTCCTCGTCCTCGATAATGGAGGAAAGGGTAGTGATCTTCTTGACAAATTAGGATAACCAAGAGGAATGAAGTAGTAGGATGCAGGTAGCACTGTTTCGGGATGAGATGATGAGAACAATGAGTACTATATATGGAGGCCAAATGAATTGAAGAGGAAAGTCGGTATATGGCTTCCAGGGATATGTGCTTGATTACTAGCTTGAAAATTGGGATATTAGGATTAAAGTAACAAGTGCTAGCCCAAAGATATGATATACAAAAGGATAATTGTAATGAGTCGGTGGCCCTTGACATTTGGGGGCTAAGGGCGGTCATCCTGGCTGCCCTACCACATAGCCACTCTTGGCTCCAACACCTCACATGTGGGCCTATTGTACTAAGTATGCAAAGCAAGTAACATCAATTTTAGAGTTGATCATGAACCACCAGCTCATCCAGCCCTTGTGCAGGCCTGATCATCGATCGCTCAAACCAATGAACCCAAACAATCCCAACCCAACTAGGTCAAGTCATGTTTTTTGGCCCACGGAAAATTTTTCATCAGGTGCGTGCTCAAAGTTTAGCCCACAACCTAGCCTGATGACCCTATAAATAAACCTACATACCCTTGTTGGTACTCCCATCCAACCTTCATCGAGTGTGGCCTTGTGCCCCAGTGGCTCAGCTTCCCAACATGGAGGCGAATAAATGTGGTAAGATGCCCATCTCCTAACCTAATTCATTCCACTCCTCATCTACCCCACCCCCCATGCTGTAGCATAGGTGATACCACAGTGGCTAAGTTACTAATTGGTGGTCCTCCAGCGATAGGTGCCGTGGATGCTCCTCAGTGGCTCGGTCTTCTGCTAGATATTGCGACATCATTACCTAGCTTCCTTATCCTTAAGGTATTGCTTGTCCTTGCATCTCATTCCATCCTTAATGTATTACCCTAGACGCCAGCCCGGTAAAGCTCCACCCATCCGCGTTGGCTTCATTGTGCCAGCACAACAATCAGCATGGGTTTTTGAGCCAACACGGATGAGGCATTTTTAAGTAGTCATTGCACTGCTTGGTTGACTTGTCACCATGTGTGTTGATCACTAGTCTTGGATGATCCGACTTTTCACATTATTGATGGAGTACTTTGGAGTTTTCTTCTTGATGGAAATGTGAGATACTTAGTAGGAAGTCTTCGTTGGTAATCACCAAACATTCTAGTAGGAGTCCATCTAGTTATGATTTGTTCTAGTTCATTATCCTCTGTCTTATGGTACATGGCTCTTCACCAGTAGATGAAAACATCTATGATCATGCATCTAAATAGTTCACACTAGTTTCTACAATGCAAATGTTTCCTACAAATGGGGAATGATCGTTGGTTTGGGAGGGGAGTGAATCCATGTAGAGTGGTAGTGAGTGTGCAAGACATTTTTCATTTAATAGGAGTGTGTGGGACACTACTAGCAAGTCACGTGATCCATATCATCCCTCAAAAAGGGAGGTCAAGCTTCTGGAGTTTCCCATCACTCTACATTATTTTACCTGAGTGTTATTCCTATGTATTCTACTGTAGCATTTGTGGAGGGAAAGGAGAAAGGGATCCATGGGCTTCGCTAGGGAAATGTCAATCTTGGATCACGAAAGTTCATGCCTTCTGATGTTAAGCTTTTGGGCAGTGCAGTGATGGGGAAGCGGTTAGTAGAAGCAAGGACCACCAAGCTAGTTTATTTCATTCTCAACTAGAGCCAGGGAAACATGAGGGCTACAATGGTAGTTGTGGTGAATATGGGGATGATGTGGCTAGCTTGGATGATACTACTATTCACATTGATGTTGTACACATTAGAGTTTTCTTGTTGATGGAAATGTCAAATAGGTAGTAGGATGTCTTGGTGATTAATCACCAAATGTTCTAGTAGAGTCCATCTAGTTTTGGGTTGTTTTAGTTCATTTTCTTGTGTCTTATGGTACATGGATTTCACCATATAAGATCAAAACCTCTTTGATCATATATCAAAATAAGTTCACACTAGTGTCTACATGAGTTTCCTACACATGGAATGATCATTGGTTTGGGTGGGGAGTGAAGCCATATAGAGTGGTAGAGTGGTAGTGAGTGTATGGCAGAATTTTCATTTTATAGCAGTGTGTGAGACACTAATAATAGCAAGTCACGTAACCTCCAAAGGGAGGTCAACCTTTGGAGTTTCCCATCGCTCTACATTATTTCATCTACACTATACTGAGTATTCTCCCTCTGTATACCATTGTAGCATTTGTGTAGGGAAAGGAGAAATGGATCTATGGGCTTAGCATAGGAAAAGTCAATTTTGGATCATGAAACTTCTTGCCTTCTGATGTTATGCTTTGGGCAGTGCGGTGTGATGGCGATGCGGTTAGTGGAAGCAAATACGTACCACCAGGCTTGTTTATTTTCTTCTCAACAAGAGCTAGGGAAACATCAGGGCTACCGTGCTGTTAGTCACTAGTAGAACTTCCCTGTTTCCCTAGAGCTTAGATTCCTAGGGTAAGGGAGGAAAACATTCCTAGGGTAAGGGACGAAAACATTAGGGAAATAGTCCCTACAGAATTTTCGTAGGGCACAATTCCTAGGGATGACCAAATCACCAGGGAAAGGGGGATGTGCCATACGGTAGAAATGGAAAACCGTTGGGAAAATTGACTTGTAGGGGAAGTTGGTGACATGGGGGGTGTTTGGGAGAGAGGTGCTAAACTTTAGCACCCCCACTTTAGTCCATTTTAGTCACCAAGCTTCCCAAACACCCCAGCTAAATCTTGTGGGCTAAACTTTAGCCCCCCCTCTAATCCTTTAGCCAGTGGAGGGTAGCTAAAATGGACTAAAACACATCCCGCACCCCGTTTTCCTCAGATACCCCTCCCCCCCACCCCCCGCGTCCCCCCGCACACATGCCGCCATTTCCTCCTTCCCCTTCCTCAACCGCACCGCCCCAGATCCGGAGCAAGCCGCTCCCGCGCCACCACTTCCTCCCCGCACTCCTCCACCGCGACTCCCTCCACAAACTCCTTGCCGCCACCGTCCATCTCCCTCCCTCGCTACCCGAGATCCGGAGGAAACTGCACCCGCGCCGCCACCTTCTCCCGCACATCTTCACCCTAGCCGCCCAAGTTCCGCGAGTCCCTCCGCATACTCCAGCCGCTGTCCAACTCCCACCTTAGCCGCCCAAGATCCGCATAATCCGGTCCGCTCCTCTTCGAGATCATGGACGCCCACGGCAACGACCACTTATCCTAGCCGGAGGAGGTGCTTGCCGGCAACGCCATCGACTTCTTCTCCCAGGCGGAGTCCTGCCAAGGTCCTCCAGCCGGCCTCCAGGCATTGGATCTCAACTCGCAGACGGAGGAGTACGCAGACATCACCTCGTACTCCAAAATCCTCCGTGGAGTTGCTCCAGGCCGCACCGGCCGTTCTCTTGGCCTGCGCATGGCCCGCAATGGCGCAGGAGGAAGCATAGGCGGTGGTGGATCCAGGGCGGCCAGAGGTTCCGGCGGCAGTGGAAGCAGAGGTGGAGGCGCGGGGGGGGGGGAGCAGAAGTGGTGGCGGTCCTGGTAGCAGGGGGGCGGCGTTGGTGGGAGCAGAGGTGGCGGTGCTGGTGGGAGCAGAGGTGGCGACGCTGGTGGGAGCAGAGGTGGCGGTCGTGGTGTAAGCAGAGGTGGCGGCGCGGTGGGTAGGAAAGCGGGCGGTGCAATTCGTGGTGGCGGGGGCAGTGGTGGATCCGGCAGGGGTAGCGGCTGCCGTGGACCAACAAGGTCTTTGTTCACTGCACCTCCCTGTGCTGGTGCATCTGGAAGTCGTCGTCGAGGAAGATGGCCAGCAAACGAAGAAGGTTTCTATGAATTTGAGGGTGCAAATGATGGAGAGGTTGCTGAAGGCATTGAAATTATTTTTCCAGGCAGCAAGGTAACAATTCCTAAATCCATATGACTCAATTGTGTTGCTAGAACCGGTTTTGTGCAGTGTTGGATTGGCAGTAGGGATGTTTCTATAGGATTTGAATTGATTGGACTATGTAGGGATGTTTCTGTAGGGAGATGGCTTCAAATGCAGCCATTCATTCTTGTGTGTCATGTGACTGAATTGTAGAATTGCATCCATGAATGTATAACACTCTAAATTGTAGAATTGCAGCCATGAATGCATATGACTGAATTTTGTTGCTTCAATTGGTTATGTTTCAGTACTATGTTTGATTGTCATGATTGTAGATATTGTAGGATGTTTATATTTTCAAATGTGTTGTCCTGATTGTCCAAAATCTTGGCATTTTTGTACATGAACTAGATAAAAGGTGACAAGGTTTTTTGGTCAGAAGCCAATACACATCTGTTGTGTGATCTGTGTGTTGAGCAAGTTAGAGCAGGAAATTATCATAAGGGCATCATGTCAGCTAGAGGATACAAGATAATTGAAGAAAAATATTATCTACAGACTGGGTTGAAGCATGAAAGGAGGCAATTAAGGAATAGGATTGGAGGGTTGAAAACACTGTATGTTTTTTGGAAGGCTTTGTGGACAAACAGTGGGTTGGGCAGGGATTCAGATGGAAATGTGGTAGCATCAGAAGAATGGTGGGAAGCCAACACCAAGGTAAGTTCATACTTGTGAGTTTCTGTTCTTGAACTGGTGGGAAGAAAACACACAGGTAGGTAATATTAACTTGATTTGCAGGGAAAAAAATGGGAATGTAAAAAACTGAAATATGGTGCACCAGAGTACATTGACCAGCTTGAGGAGATCTTCCATGAGAGTGCTGTAGATGGTTCTACTTCATTCAATCCTCTAGAAGACCAAGAAGAAGAAGAAGAAGAAGAAGAAGAAGAAGAAGAAGAAGAAGAAGAAGAAGAAGAAGAAGAAGAAGAAGAAGAACAAGAAAAAGAACCAACACCTGCTTATGTTGACAGCCCTGTTAGCATCAGTACAAGGAAGAGGCTGAGCAGTACTAGCTCAAAATCAACAGCAACTAGCCCAGGAAAAAAAATCTAAAAGTCCAATTGTTCAAGCACTTGACAGTTTTGTCTCCAAATGGTCACAGTCTGATCAAAACCAACAGAAGTTGTTGAAGAGACAAGTTGACAAAGAGTTTAAGGAAAGAGAAGAGATCAAGAAGTGTCAATAGCTAGCTTTACAATGTGGAGTATCTCCAAGCAGCATAGAGTTCTTTGCTTCCCTGTCCTGTTTTGAAGTTGGTACAAGAAGAGAGTTCTTCATGAACATTCCAACAGATGAAGCAAAATTCATATTCGTGCAGAGATGGTGTGAGCAACAGATGAAATGAGGGTTGTCTATGTTAGGATGGTAGTGTAGTGCATGTCTTATGTTGAATTGAGTACTGTCTTGTTTGAATTGAGTAATGTCTTGTTTGAATTGGAAGTAAATAATTAAAATTCAGTGTGATGTTGGCTAATTAGTTCTGTTAAATTGAAATTCAGTGTGATGGTGGTTGATTGGTTAAGTTAAATTGAAATTCAGTGTGAACAGTGGTTGATTGGTTCAGTTAATTTGAAATTCAGTGTGATGGTGGTTGATTGGTTCTGTTAAATTGAAATTCAGTGTGATGGTGGCTAATTCATAGTGCATAAAGACTAACAATGATATTTTTTCATTATTTAGGATGCTAGTTCCTCCACTGAGTACTCAAGTGATGATGAAGACAACTACAGAATGGAAGATTGTGGTATTCAAGATGAAACTACTGAGTTGATAATGAATACTCGTAAGAGGAACCGCGAAGTCGCCTTTTTCCTGTTTACAATTGGTATGTACGCTGAAACTTACCTAAATAGAGGTCCAAGAAGGGTTCCAACAGTGCTGGGGGTTGAGTGGGTCAATGAGACACTTTCAAATGTGACATCGTGCTATAACATGTTTAGGATGAGTGCTCACTTGTTTCATCAACTACATGATATACTGGTAGACAGTTATGGGTTGATGGGAAGTAGAGATATGTCAACATTGGAGGCTGTAGGAATGTTTCTATGGATTATCGGTGCACCACAATCACTTAGGCAAGTTGAGAACCGGTTTGTTAGGTCATTGGAAACGATAAGCCGTACGTTCGATAGAGTTTTGTGCAGTGTTCTCAAACTAGCAAAAGCTAATATTAAGCCAGTGGACCCAGAATTTAAGTCTGTGCACCAAAGATTACAACAACATCGGTTTGCTCCATACTTCAACAATTGTATTGGAGCTTTAGATGGGACACATATACCTGTTGTGGTTCAAAGTGATAAGGTGGTTCAACATACAGGAAGACATGGATATACATCTCAAAATGTCCTAGTTATTTGTGACTTCGACATGAGGTTTACTTTTGTCATTACCGGATGGCCTGGATCGGTCCATGATATGAGAGTGTTAAGTGATGCCTGGGAAAAATACAAAGATACCTTTCCTCATCCTCCGGCAGGTAAAGTAGTGTATGTACGATACTCTCTAAATTAAAATATAGTTCTTTAAGCTAACAATTTGGTATTCAAATTGTAGGCAAGTTTAACCTGGTAGACTCGGGGTATCCAAACCGTCCCGGATACTTAGCTCCATATAGGGGTACAAAGTACCACTTACCGGAGTTTCGTAACGGACCAATGCCCAAAGGTATGAAGGAGACATTTAATTATGCACATTCGTCTCTTAGAAACGTTATCGAGAGATCCTTTGGAGTATTGAAAATGAAGTGGCGGATATTGTTGGGTATACCTAGTTTTCCAATGCAGAAGCAAAGCAAAATTATTGTTGCTTGCATGGCTATTCACAACTTCATTAGGGAGAATGATATTGGTGATAGGGAATTTGAATTGTGTGATCGTGATGAAAATTTTATTCCAACAACCGGAGGTTCAAACTATGAAGGGGATGCGGCGAACACACAAGGAGACGAAGACATAAACATGAATGTTTTTCGTGATCAATTGGCAAATGCATTGTACAATAGGTCATAAATTATTTCTCTCGGGGTTGTATAGATAATATACTTTTTATGTATTTTTATGGTGATTTAACTTTGTAATAAATATGGATTTTGCTTCTCTATTTGAACCACAGTTGAAAAAAAAATCAAGCAAACCAAAGCAATGCATGCAAACCACACACACGCGCATGCAAACTGGCCCAAGCAGCGCATGCAAACTACACACACGCGCATGCAAACAGTGGGCCAAGCGCATGCAAAACTTCAGCATGCAGGCGCATGCACTAGCAGCAGCTCCGAGACAAATCGGCGGGAGGGGCGGGTAACGAAGGGTAATACGATCATTTGGCAGAACATGTGCTAAATTTTAGTCCCACTTCCAAATACCCTCTTAGGTTAAAATTTAGCACTCCATTTGGGGGGGCTAAAATTTAGTCAAGACTAAATTTTAGCACCCCTCTCCCAAACAGGGCCATGGTAGACCTGTATCCTACATGTGGCAGCCACAAGGACCATGCCTCCAATTTCTCCATAGGAATCACCAATTTCCTAGGGGATGTCATTATTTCCCTACGGTTTCATTGACACGTTCTAGGGGTAAAAGCATCCCTTGGGAACTCAATTTTTTTCTAGGGAAAGATAAAAGCGGTAGGGAAACTCGTAGATTCTAGTAGTGAGTGGTAAATTCAAGGCAGGATGTGGCTGGCTTGGATAATCTAGCCTTTCGCATTGATGGTGTACCTTTGAGTTTTCTTCTTGATGGAAATGTCTAATACTTAGTAGAAAGTCTTGGTGGCTAATCACCAAATGTTCTAGTACGAGTCCATCCCGTTCTAGGTTGTTCTAGTTCATTTTCTTCTACCTTATGGTACATGGCTCTTCACCATTGAATCAGATCCTTTTGATCATGCATCTAAATAAGTTCACACTAGTGTCTACGACACGTGTCTCCTACACATGGAGATTGATCGTTGGTTCGGGTGGGTGGTTGAGCCATGCAGAATGCTAGTGAGTGTGTGAGACATTTTTCATTTGATAGGAGTGTGTGGGACACTACTATTTCTTTGTGTGGTTTTTTGAGGTACTGGCCGGTTGTAATCTTGTGTGCTTCCGCTTAATCATCGATTTGAAGCCATCGATATTATATTGTTAGTTGTTGTTTTCTAATATCCATGACCTTTCACATTAGCTCCAAACAATTGCAGTGCCTTGCCCTGCTGAGAGGAAATAAAGTGTCTGATGTGTACCGCAGTTGGTCCTGGGAGATCCTAATTCAGGGCCAGGGACCTTTTTGCCCCCTCATCCTTCCACGATTGGGGGTATGCCAGGGGTGCACCACTAGATTCTAGCCCTTGACACATTATATTATTCCACAGCATTTCATTTCTGTCAGGAAGGCAACTCATTCAAGACACAGATTTATACTACAATTACATCCTCAGTACATATATGATTCAAGTGCTGGCTGAGCATTAATTACAGATTATTGAAGGACCTAATATTACACGGTCCGCATACACTCAAGGGGCACCCCCTTCATCTCCGGCAGGAACGCCGCCGCACAGATCGTCCCCACGAGGAACCAGCCGGCGTGGAACAGGAACACCCCGTACCTCATGGCGCAGAGCATCCTGATGAACACCTGCAGCTCCGTGAAGGTGAGGCAGAGCCAGACGGAGACGCTCATGGCCTGCCCGGCCGACTTCACCTCCACGGGGTAGATCTCACTCTGCACCACCCACCGCAGCGGCGCCCATGAGACGCCCATGCAGAACGTGCTTACCAGGATCAGGACCAGCACGGCGATCGCGTAGCTCCGTGGCATCGTTGCCGCCGCCGCCTTATGCCCGAGGTGAGCCGCCATGATCCATGAAATGGCCACCTTTGTCATGGATTTGTTTTGACAAGAAAGGCATGTCATATTGCATAATATGCGAGCACAAAATCACATGCACATAGATTTATATTAGGGTGTGCTTGATCGATCACCTGGCAGAGCGTGACGCACAAGCCGCTGACGACGAGCAGAGACCTGCGGCCGGTATGGTCCATGACAAAGGTGGACAGCAATGTCGCCGCCAGGTTCACCGCGAAGTTGATGACGGAGCCAAGAATAGCTTTCTGGCTGCTGAACCCGACCGTCTGGAACACCACCGGCAAGAAGACGCCGAGGACGCTTACACCGGTGAGCTCGTACAGCACGGGCACGGCCATCCCGACCAACAGGTACTGCCTGCACTGCCTGCTGAAGAGCCTCTGGAACGCGCCCTCATCGTTCCGGTTCGCCTCCTCGACAGCGCGGATGATGTCCTTCAGCTCGCTCTTGACGTCGGCGTCTGCCCCGCGGATGCGCTGCAATGCGGCTCAAGCTTGGTCATGGCGGCCTCGCAGGACGAGTCTACTGGGCGCGTCGGAGACGAAGAAGGCCCCCAATGAAAGGAGGGTGCCCGGGACGCCCCCCAAGCCAAGGGAGACGCGCCAGCCCCAGCCGGGGATTGTCGCAAAAAGCGCGCCGAGGATGATGAATGCATTGTAGGCTGAGGCGAATGCCCCCCGCCAATTTGCTGGTGCTACCTCGGAGAGGTACACTGGAGCTGACTGTAGTAAAAGGAAAAAACACAATATCACTGATGTACAGGACATTTATCACTATTGGTTGTTGGATGTAAAAATACTACGTAGTCAATTTAAACATGGAACACTGTATTGCACTATTGCTCTATGAAAATCAATAGAAACATTTCGTTTTTGAGGCTAGAAGACCCCATAAATTTCTTTATTTGTATGATTGTATCATCCTACCTGAAAGGTGAACCCGATACCAAAGCCGAGCAACATGCGGCCAATGATGAGCATGGCAATGTTTACAGCACCACCATTGATGACGGCACCTGCAAAGAACAGCGCACCACCGAACAGCGTAAGAGCACATTCAACAGTTAGACGGCTGCCATCCGTAAGTCATACATAGATAGTGAAACTGACAGCTTGTACAATGATTTGTCTTTTAAGTTGTCTGCAAGTTATTTAATTTATTCAAATCAAGGTGATTAGGTATAAATATGATCTATGCATACCATTTTGTTGCTTGTTCACTCAATGCAATGCATGTTGCCTCGTTATGGACACATGAATTTGACATAGAAGCATGAATATAATATATATTTATAATAATTGATCTTTGCAATACATAATATGATAATATAATAAAGACTCAATATATTAGTCATAAAGACTCAATAGATTACTCATGTAGGTCTAGTTTTCCTTGCGGCCATAACGCTGCCAAATATGCTCAACCAAATCGTTCTTGAGCTGCTTATGTGTAGAGCGAGTACGGATAACCTTGTTTCTCCGAAGTACCTCTACGAAGTATGGGTTAGGATCATCACTTGTCCTCACTTCCGGTGGTAGCACAATTGTTGCACTCGGATTGTCATTCAAATCTAATGGAATTTTGACCAACTCCTTCTCATCTTCGACTATCATATTATGGAGGATAATACAAGCTTGCATGATGTTAACAACATCATCCCGTTTCCATAACCATGCTGGACATTTAATAATATCAAAACGAGATTGCAAGACACCAAATGTGCACTCGACATCCTTCCTTGCCCCTTCTTGATGTTGCGCATATAATTTGTGGTTCTCCGTTTGAGGTTTTGATATTGTCTTCACGAAAGTAGTCCACTCTGGATAAATCCTGTCAGCAAGATAGTATCCTATGTCATATTGCGTTCCATTTACAATATTTGTACTCTAGGGGCTTCTCCTTTTATCGCCTCAATGAATAGGCGGTGACTTATTCAGCACATTGATATCATTATAGGCCCCAGCAGTACCAAAATATGCATGCCATATGCGAAGATCTCGTGATGCAACAGCTTCAAGGATCATAGTAGGAACACGTTTGTCACCACGAGTAAACATGCCGGCCCAACCTTTAGGGTAATTCTTTCACATCTAGTGCATACAGTCAATGCTTCCTATCATACCCAGAAAACCATGGGACTCATTATCTTGTAGAATTTTTTCTAGTTCATCACTTCTCGAAGGTCCCATGTACTCTACACCAAAGCACTCTATCACTCCTTGGGCATATTTTTCTAAGCACAGTAAAGATGTGCTCGCTGCAATCTTCAATACCTCATCAAGTTGGTCAGCCAGTGAGCCATATGCTAGCATTCGAATAGCTGTAGTACACTTTTGAAGGGGTGAGTGTCCATCTCTACCAGTTGCATCCACTCTTCGGGTGAAAAAAGGATCCCAATTACTGAGCTCTGACACAATTCGGAGGAATAAAGGTTTCGACATCCGAAATCTCCTACGGAACATTTCATCGGTGTAGATAGGATTTGCAGAGAAATAACTTGCAACAAGATCATCGTGACCAGCTTCTCGATTACGTGGTATGTACCTTCTCGGCCCACTTTGGCGACGGCAATGGCGAGGTGGTTCAGATGATTACTCTTGAAACTTAGCCTTAATCTTGTCGCCTATTTTCCTCCGAAATTCTTCTAATCTTGCGTCCTCAGCAATGAAATCTTCAAGCGCGTATACCTCCGCTGGAT
This sequence comes from Setaria italica, assembly GCF_000263155.2. Lineage (NCBI taxonomy): Eukaryota > Viridiplantae > Streptophyta > Magnoliopsida > Poales > Poaceae > Setaria > Setaria italica. The sequence continues at coordinate 7,132,281 of NC_028451.1, read as the reverse complement.
CAAAACCTTCATGTTTAGCGAACAGGCCCTCATCATCTTCTTCAATGGCTGCATCAGGTGCTTCATCACCGGATAGGGCTTCAGGTTCCAGTTCTTCATCAATGGATTCAGTCAACATTGATAGGAATGTGGAGAAAACAAGCATCTATGCACAATGCCACCGATGGCCATGTTTTTATACTGGAATATGTCACAATAAGCACAGGTTCACACCTCAAGCACAAGTTCACACCTCAAGCATAGGTTCACACCTAACGTTACAAATTTCACACAGCAAAGCACAACTTGGGCAGCCTGGTGGCCTCTGTCTCTGGTGCATATCGCCATAGGCAGGCAATGCAGATGACATGATCACAGTTGTCAGGTTTCCATGATGCTTCCAGCCATGGGATCACCAATTTGCAAACGGCGCAGAACCTTTCTGGGTGAGTTGAGAACCGGAGAACCTCTTCAGCCTGCGGATGCTCGGCCAGAACCAAATTGCGACGCCTAAATCAAAGAATAGACAGTGCAATTAGGCATGGGAAGACAACAGAAAGAGGGGACTGAAAACTCGTTGCAGGCATATCATCAAGCACCCGGTGTGCGCTGCATCAGCGCACCTACGTACTCGCAACAAGAACGCGTCTACATTCAGCAACAACCAGGGAAGACGAGGTTCCTTGAACCGAATTTCCATCAGAACCACGCCATAGAGCCAGTAGAGAGTGGAAGCTAGAAGATCAAAGAGCAAGCGCACTAGCTCCTTGCGCGGTGTGCGGCGGTGGCGCCTCGCACCCGACCAGTAGCCAGCAGCCCCAGCGCGGCCATCGCGCACGAGAGGGGGCCGATTCGACAGCTGCGGAGGTCGATTTAGCACCTACGGAGGTTGATTCGGCGTCGGCGGAGCTCGAATCGACAGCGGTGGATGTCGATTCGACAGCTACGAAGCTGCACCAGCGGAGGTCGAATCGGCGATGGTGGAGCTCCTCCTGGCGGCCCGCGTGAGCATGCGAGCAGCTTGCTCGACGTAGGAGAGCAGCCTGGCGGCTAGTTGGGCAAGCTTGCCGGGCAAAGAGGCGAGGCGAGCAGTACCAAGCATGCGCCCAAATCAGCTGCTATCGTGCAGGATCTGAGCGTGCGGTTGATAGAGACGAGGGCTGTACAATGGTGCTGCGGCGTCTATTCCTGCCTTGGAGCATGGGACGTCGCCGTCGTCTCGCGAGGCGATGGCGCGCCTGTCGCCTGGGTGAGAGGAGGTTGTTTTTATTAAAAGTGACGGCTCATAGTCGCCCTTTGTACGTGCCCTAATGGCCTGGCGGCCCACCCTCCTGGTGACGTGGCTAGCCACAATTGAAGATAACGAGCAAGCAATGAATAAGGATGATGTGAACGCGGTTAAGCCAGTAGCCACTGGTTGTCCTATTTGCAGTAGAGACTGTGACAGAACCCCCCAAATTAAAACTCTAATTAAGTATAATGGGAATCATTTGAACACATCCGGCTCATTAACTTAATGGTTTAATTTGACAACCTGCATTCCCTAGTATGCTGATCGAAACAAACACCTGTAATCTCACACGAAGGTGAGTGCAGATAGTACAAACATGACAGCTTTTTACATAAATATAAGAGATACAACACAAGGATGATACAAAAGTTTAAAAAAGAGTTCAAATACATGAATATTACATAGATTTAAGAGGTACAACAGATTTACAGTTGAAAACACAACTACCGACCAACTAACTCTATAGCAATAATGGCGACGAGGAGACATCACATCAAGCCCACCGATATGACATCAAAGAGAATGACACCTCCTGAAAAGGGATCAAAATAACAACCCTGAGTATACTAATACTCAGCAAGACTTATCCGACTATGGTATATACATAGCCGACTCCTAGCATGCAAAGCTTTTGGCTCTAGGGTTTGTTATGCCAAAAAGCGACTAAGAGTGAATCCTTACTTTCAATATTTTAGCTAAGTTTAAATGTGAGAGTAGCTATTTTCTAAGTTTGGAGGACTACAACACATCAGTGTGGAAGAATAATTAATTGTACAAGCCACGGAAATCATCATCATATTCCACTTCTTTACTACGATGAGACTGAGAGATCAAGGGTCTCTTATCCGAGAGGTGCGGCGAATCGATTCGATTTAATCCTTGGAAGGAAAACCTAATCACACGACACATGCACACCCCGTCGAGCCGCATGTGGCAACAATTCTCTTAGAGAGCGCTGAATACTTGACCTGCCCCGTGACCCTCAAGTACTAGTCCCAACCGATACCTCAACGGGTCAGACATGAGTTTCTAACTAGCACCCGATGGAGAAGACGGTATCAGCTCATACCTACCAGCGCGCACCAAGGTACATAGGTTTACCGGTTTCTACTACCTCCTTCTCCCAGCATGTGATTAGTACTGTTCAAAACTTGATCAACTGTGCCACAACAAACAGGCCTTAATCGACATAGGTGAAGGTACACTTTCAATCCACAAGTCATATCCTTAACCAATCTCATCTCTGACTGATCTCTCATTTTACCATGCAAACCATTTGTCCATAGTACAAGTATAAGTATCCAGGGATCCTATATCTCGCGAGTGACAGGAAATCACCCAACTTCTACCGAACTTATTAGGCATGGCAGAGCTAATGGGATACACATACTAGTACAATCATGAGAACCTATTGTAACATCCCGAAAAAATTCACCAATCAAAATCACTCGCTAAAACTCGTTTTCAAAATTTTTCACCGTGTTGAGCTCCCAAATCTCACTTCCCAGCAAATTTGCCATCGCGGCACCAAAGCCGACTGCTGTCCGTTCCTTTCTCCTTTTCCTCTCCGCGAGTCACACTACGTGCCGGACAGAAGACCGTGGGTTTCCATGACCTGGACTGGCGGATTGGGGGGC